>NC_067163.1:53623762-53738762 GCF_903995435.1 Acomys russatus
CCTGTATAAATAAGAGGGACAGCTGAGCAGGAATCAGAGAGAGTAAGCCATGAGCAGCTTCCCTCCATGGCTCTTGCGTCTGCTCTTGCTTGAGTTCCTGCCCCGACGTCCTTCAAGATGGGCTGATACTTGGAAGGATAAACCAAATGAACAGAGCAGCAGAAAGCACACCAGAATGCCTCTCCACTGTCTGAGTCAAAATAAAGTTGAAGCTGGCATAGAATTTCTTGGTACACAAAATGTTGTTGGTGACTTTTCTTCATAAACATTAACTAAATGTTAGCATGGCTCTGTCTCACGTTGAGACTTCTACTCTAATCAAAGTTTTCAAGAGGCTGTTATTGCCCTAAGGTAGAAGGGCATAGTTTCTTTTGAAATACAGATGCCTAATTATTTGTAAAACTATTTAACCCAAAGAGTTCTGAATAATTCTTAGCTTTTAAATACATATTTTAGTGATATTAAAATATCATACATTATTTTCGAATCATCAGAATTACCTAAATTACTTAGCATAATTTCAAAGTTGGCTTTGTTGGCCTCTTGATTAATTTTGAAGACAAATGTAGATTTTTAATATAGTTGTTTTCTTTAATTTTATGAAAGCAGCATTTATAAAAACAGGCCATGGTATTTTACATGTATATTTGTGTGCTTAATATCACTGCTAATTATGGTTTATATCAATCTGTCTTTCCTTGAAACTTGGGAGTTCCATTGTTCTTTTCTGAGTGCTGATATTTCCTACTTCTTCTTCTCCTTCTCTTCCCCTCTTTCCCTCCTTCCCCTCCTCCCAGTCACCTTTCTTATTCTCCCTCCTCCTCAGCTGCTGCTCTGCTGTGCTCAGAACCATGGACCTCACATGTGCTAAATGAGTGTTCTATCTCCTAGCTGTATCTCCAGCTCTCACTGCCTGTGACCTGAAGAGCTCCCAAAGGATGCACAGTGTTTATGACAGAAAGGGAAATATATGCAACTCTAAGATACCACTAGCAGCTTTCAATGGTACATACATACATACACACACACATATATAATATATGTGATCGAACTACTAGAAAATAACATATCATTAGCCAAAGTATTGTTTTATTAATTATTGAAAAATCAGACTCAGATATTCTGTTGAAAATATTATTCCTGACCTTTGAGAGGAATTTCAAGTAGCACAGTCAATTTCAGCACCAGAACCTTTTCCTGTCATCATAATGGGAGTGCTGGATGCCCACTGCACATGGGAAAGTCTGTAAGCAGAATATTACTGCCTTCTGGGCTTAGAAGACTAAGGGACCAAAGTAAACTCAGACTGGGAAGCTATACTTCATAGAGAAAGAAAGGCTAAATCCTATCTTCTTATTTCTAAGAAGGATTTTTGTTAAATGTTGGCCAAAGAGGCATTAAGGAACAGAACATAAAATCTGACCACAAAGGTCAGCAGGTACTTCAAGATAATAGTGACATGTGGTGATGGTGTAGCTGTCATCATTAGAGTCAACTGACCATCCACACACTGAATTAAGAATTTGCTAGTGCATATCTAATACATTTAGGTTTGCTTTTGGCATTGTCTCCAATTCCAGGATCTTGCACACCTTCACTATTGGTGGACCCATCCACAATCTCAGGCTACTATGTTCTGGTGATGAAGCCTTGGGAAACACTTATGATTATCTTTCAAATGTTATGAATGTAGGAATTTCCCACAGGAGATAACAAGAAGCAGAAGAAGGCCAGTTTTAGAAGCTAATTTTCACAGAGAGTTGAGCTCTGCAGAAGGAAAGGAACTCTCACAGCAGGAATCATGGCTGCTGTGTGTGGAAAGCAACACCAGGAGGAGATGCCGCATGGAGTCACCATTTGTGAACAAACACGTAGGAAGCGGCTTTTGGAGCTTTCAGAGTGGGTGTTTAAAGCAGAAATCACAGCACGCACACACTCAGATGCACAGCTCCCTACTGCCGTATCACCCATACATGTCTGTGAATGTGTACACGAATGGAGAGGTGTGATATAGGAGAAACTGAGGGAACATATTGCTAATAGTAAGAAAGAGGATGGACCTAATTTTTTTTTTCTTTCTAAGTTAAACTTCGGAAGTTGTATCCTAAAAAGTAAAAGTGTCCTTTGTAAAATGGGATAGGTTTACGCTAAGAGTTAACTCACTTCCTGCAACTTCCAATTCCATAAATAATGTCAGTAGTTTAAGCATTTAGCTGGCAAAAAAAAAATTAGAGGAAAGTTTTCGACAGGAAATATTATATGACTCATTGGACAGTCAGAGAAAATTAGTAAGACACCAGTTCATCATGGTGGCATTTCAGATAATTCAGAGAGCAGTACATTTTTAAACAGTGATGACAATGCTGGCAGAGCCTAAATTAAAAGTCTGAAGACATTATAAATATGACAAATTATATACATATGTATGGATATATAAACTTCGTAGCTTTAGACGATGGCTACCTAGCTACAGTACAAATACATAGAGGTTTTAGTATCAGAATTAGCTGATTAATGAAATACAAAGACATACAAATAATTGATAGCCACTGTGTCAAACTCTATTCATCCCTTTGTTGTATAAACAAATATTTACTGGTTATCTATGAGGTCCCTGGCTTATGCTACACACTGGAGTTAAACCAAGGAACAGAAGAGAGACATGGTACCGGACTTAAGTTGTTTATGTTAGAGTTCAAACTAATGTCGAGTAAATAGTGTAAATAGAGTAAAGAAGTGTACTGGGCATGATGATCAATAATATCTATTTCTCTCTTGGAGAACAAACATCTCACATCATCTTGAGGAACTGTCATTCATGTGAAATCCAGATGGATGGAACTAAGAAATGATCATCCCAAGTGAGGTATCCCAGACCCAGAAACACATACATGGTATGTCCTCACTTACAAGCAGATATCAGCCATACAGTACAGGATAAACATACTACAATTCACAGACTCAAAGAACAAAAGTAGCAAGGAGGACTCAAGAGAGGATGCTTAAATCTTACTCAGAAAGAGAAATAGAATAAGCAGTGGAAGTAGTTAGAGAAAGGGAACAAGGTAGGAGAGGGAGTAGAGAAATAAAGGTGGAGACTAGAACTGGGAGGAGCACAGGCAGGAGGACAGAGGGACAAAGAGAAGAGAAACCATCAGTGGGAGCATCTCTGTGACAATATGGAGACCTAAGAGAGTAGGCTTCTGGGAGGATATGGGGGTGACTCTAGCTGAGACTCTTTTTTTTGGCGGGGGGTTGGCCTCCCAAGTGCTGGGATTAAAGGCGTGTGCCACCATGCCCAGCATAAATCCTTTTTTTTTTAAAGCCCCAAACATCAGCAGGTGACATGACTTACCTTGCCACCTGCCTGATGAGATGCCAACAGCCCACACAGTGGGAGAGGAGAACTAGCTCTCATAAATTGTCCTCTGACCTCTATACATGTGTACCTGCAGGCCAGAAGAGGGCACCAGAGCTCATGATAAATGGTTGTGAACCACCTTGTGGTTGCTGGGAATTGAACTCAAGAACTCTGGAAGAGCAGAGGGGTGCTCTTATCCTCTGAGACATCTCTCCAGCCCCCCCCCCCCAGCTGACACTCTTAATAGTAGGGGTCATTGAGAATGAAGAGGACACCCTCTAACTAGACAGGACTTCTAGTGGAGAGAAGGGAACACCAACCCACCCACAAAAACTTTGACCTAAAATTTACCCTGCCTAAAAGATCTGCAGGGATGAAAATAGAGAAGAGATTGGAGGAATGTCCAACCAATGTCTGGCCCAACCTGAGACCAACCCCATGGGAGAGAACTAAGCCCTGGCACTATTAACAATATTCTGTTATGTTCACAGACAGGAGCCAAGGATGGCTGTCCTCTAATAGGATTCAACTCACATTAGAATAGATGCTGAGACTCAGCCAAATATTGGGCAAAGCATAGGGAGTCTTTTGGAAAAGTTGGGGGGAAGGATGGAAGGACATAGAGTTGACAAGAGATCCACAAGAAGACCAACAGAACCAACTTACCAGGGCCTAGAGGGTCTTTTGGAGACTGGAGTACCAAGCAAGGACTGTGCATGGACTGGACCTAGGCCCCCTACAGAGATGTAGCCAATGGGCTGCTCAGGCTTCATGTGGGTCCAATAATAAGGGGAGTGGGTGCTGTCTCTGACATGGACTCTACTGCCTGCTTTTTTTATCACTTCCCCCTGGAGGAGCTATCCTTCCAGGCCACAGGGGAAGAGAATGTGCTCAGCCTTGATGCAACTTGATGAGCTGGGGTGGTGGGATTGGGGAGATGTGCCCCTTTTCTGAGGAACAGAAATATAGAGAGGGGGAAGAGGGAGGGAGAATGGGACCCAGAGGAGAGGGGGGATGGGGCTAAGATCAAGATGTATAGTGAATAAATAAATAAATTTAATTTTAAAAATAGGTTAACTCCAGGACAAATAAAAATGTCTGCACTGACTGCCAGTCATGAGGTCAGTCATAGGACTTTCAACAATCTCAATCAAGCATTGGATGTGAGATAATCAGAAGCTTTAACTGTGTCTCCTGAGGACCAGAATGTCCTTCATGGATAATATCTTTGGAGTGCAATTATGTTAATCCTAATATATCAAAACAGAGGCACCAGGGCATTCCCCACACGGGCACACTATCAAAGGATCTGTATCACTCTACTTCTGGGCTTTTCTACGGGATATAAGATGAAATGCCCAAAATTAAGATCCAGTCTACCATAATTGGGAGATTTAAAGGATCACCTTATTCATGAATAGTCTATTTCTTCATAAATATCCATAAAATTACTTTGAAGTCTACTATATAAAACCCATCTGCTGATGCCTCCCATTTGGGCATAGCACTCCAGTCTCTTTGGAATGCCTTATTTTCCTTAGTGAATAAACTTCAGTTTCAACTATCTGCCTTTTAACTGAATCCTTTTATATCAGATGTCAAAAATGGGGCTGGGTATTATTCTGCTTAACTGATACTCTGACAAAAATATAATCAGAGCATTTGAACATGACACCTAATCTTGGTTGTCAAGTGGATTGGATTGGGGATCAATCTACTAATACGTCTTTGTTTTTCCAGCATAGACAGAGGGCAAGAAATTCTCCAGCAATGCCCCAGGCCTTCTATGGTACTGTTGGAACTGCTGAAGTGTTCAGACTATGGGTGGAGTAGCTACTGAGTTCTCAGCCTCTCCATTGTAAAGATAACTTATTGGCTTTCCCAATGAGCATCATGTAAGCCAATCTAATAAATCTGTTTTGAAATATATGCCCATTCTGTTGGTTCTGTTCCACTATGGAACTCTGACTGACTAAAACAATGAGGTAAAAGCCAATCAAAAAAGTACTCATTTCCTACAACAGAGAACAGAAATAACTCCAACAAAGACTAAGCCCTAAACCAAACCAGACTTCTTATGTGGAGGTAAAGACCCTGCTTGTGAAAGAATAGAAGAACAGCTTATGCTTTGATTAACTAAAATTCTTGACTCTGTGGATTTTCCTGACCTGAACCTGCAAAAAATAGCTGGCTTTTGTTGAGGATTCATCTGATGCTATGTATTCTGATGTTATTTACTGGCTCCCAAGATCTACTTCCTGCCCAGATGATCACATTCCCACATATACCTGTCCTTGTTGTGTAAACCTTGCTCTATCTACTTAAAGTTGATTGGTTAATAAAAAAGGGGGCACTACACCTGGCCAGGGCAGAAATGAAGTAAATGTTGCAAAGGTTCATGGGCTTTGAGTAGAGAAGGATCTTGGGAAGAAGGAGGAGAGGTACAGGGAAGGAGAAGGAAACAGAGAGGTCACAGTGGGTCAGCATAGTGAAGAGCACACGGCCATATCAGCACGGATGGAGGAAAGCAGCCTAGATGAAGAACTTTAGCAAGTATTTTGGGATTATGGATGATAGGAATCATTAAATGTGATGGCCTGGGATGGAGGCTAAGAAGTGATCAGGACAGTTTAGAGGGCTAGGATCTGCCCAGTCCCAGATTAAATGAGGCTATTTTAAAATGTAACAAGTATCTGTGTCTTTATTGACTGAGGCAGTGGGTTGGACAGTACCACCATAATCATTATAGGGTAAAGTTATAATAAACATTAGATTGTTTTATATTTACTACAACAGAAATTTTAATCTGATCAGCTGGTGTCTTACCATTTTTGGAAGATGACACAGACACCTCTGCCTCAAAGAGTAACAAGCATTCCTTCAATGCTGGTCCACAAAGAGACAGTAGTTGGGTTAAGTCGCCACATAACCCATCCAGATTTTTAAAAAGATGCATTTATTTATTATGTATACAGTATTCTGCCCAGAAGACGGAAGAAGGCACCAGATCATGTTACAGATGATTGTGAGGACACCATGTGGTTGCTGGGAATTGAACTCAGGACCTCTGGAAGAGCAGCGAGTACTCTTAACCTCTGAGCCATCTCTCCAGCCCTAACTCATCCAGATATTTAGGATAAAGCAGAGATGGCTACCACAATGACCTAGACAATAGGTCCTCACAGAAGCTATGGAAGTATGCTTGGGATCATATGGTTTGTACACAAATAGGATTTTCACAAGATAATTATTGGTATAAAAGTATGCATTCTAGATACATGTTAATGCTATAAGAAAGACAGAAAAACTATGAGCCTAGAATCATCGAAAGGCCATGGCTCATGCTATGTGTTATGTGGCTTATAACATTAGAAAATGCCAGATCTCAAGTGAAAAAGTGTGGAAACTAAAGACCAAAAGACAAACATAGGTAGTTTGGCATATATGTCATAGGATAAATATATTATGAGAGTATTTCATTGTGTACACTTTTCATAACGCATAATTTACAAGCAATATGGTGTTAACTCTGAGAGGAAGCAATGCTCATTAGTGGCTCTGATGTCTGGGGTAGGCTGACAAAAGATGTTTTTGAAATCCTTGGTTTATACATGGCAATGGGGTTAATGAATACCCTCCCTCCAATAGAGGCCAGACTGCAATATTTAACTCTGTAGCAATTATCATAATAAGTAGTAGGTCAATGCGGTCATCAAGTGGATTTGACCTTCAGAGAATTATAGAGCTACAGCAGTGGGCTAATATTTCACAGTGACTCTTCAGTCACAAACAAGGACACTGTTCAATCGGTACACTCAAAATTAATTAAAGAAGGTCATTAGGTTGTTGAGAAAAAAAATCACACTTATAATTAAAGACAACAGAAAAGGAGAGAGAGGAAAGAAGCCAAGAAGGGTAGTGAGGGGCAGAGAAGAGACATTTATAGACTCCTGTGTCCTGTTTCTGAACTCGAATCTTTACATTTTACACTGACTTTCTGTTTTAGGGCAGACAATACAGGAGCTAATTGATTCTGCTGACTGCGGTCTCAAATTAGGGATGCAAAGACAGATTTATTTTCAAGTGGGACATAAAAACATATATTCCTCTGAGGCAGGACAGAAGCTGAAAATAAACAATCAGGCACCAAGCCAGTGTATATATATATATGTATGTATATATATATGTGTATATGTATATATGTATGTGTATGTACATGTTTTTATTTTTGTTTTGATCCCAAATGTGGGATATGAAACAGACTTGTGTAAAGGTGTGTGGTGTTTGTCTGCTGAAAACAGACTACTAAGAGGACACATGGTATTTGTCCACTAGAATAGGAACTGCCTCTTGTGGGGACATGGTCTTTGCTAACTGTTAAACATCCTAATATGGAGTCTGAAAGGATATGGAAGATTATATATATATATATATATATATATATATATATATATATATATATATATATATATATATATATATGCCCCAACCACATGGTTTTTGCATCGTTTGACTTCATTGCTCTGCTTTGAGACAATCCTAGAAAGAAATGCTCCAGAGAACACTTCTAGGTTATGGATTCTGGTTTGCTGCTCCAGGTTCCGGCTGCTGCTGTTGCAGTCACCTTTGCTGAATTGTTGGTTTACTGTTTAACGTATCTGCTGGAATTTCGACTATGAAGATTGGAATAGCTCCAAGGAACTAAGTCTAAAAAGGTCTACTTTTCCTGTTCCCAAATTAGCCTCTCTTCTCTCCTTTCTAGGCTAGGTGGGTTGGAAGGGATATATAGGCACTAAAGAGTCCCAAATAAAATAGGTTTGTACAAGTGCGAAGACTACAGTTTGGGTGATAATTCTACAGGCCTGTCTCATAGTTCTTCCTAATCTTTAGGCAGAAGGCATTCAGAGCTTTTTTCACGTTGTTATGGATTTTTTTCCAGGGTGTTGGCATAGTGAAGATCTATCCTGCTGAACCAGCAAATTTATTTCCTGACCAAAATAATAAAAAAAAAAAATCTTCAGTAGTGCCCAGACGACTTTGGTTTTCTGGCAGTTTCTCATGCACATAAGGATTTCTTCAGCTTGATGCAAACCTAGTGAGTGTGAAACTTGATGGATGAAAGAAGTGATACACAGTAAATAGTAAGCATGCATAAGTCTGTCCGCACTTTTGGTTTATTCAACTCTCCCTCTCTGTGACAAAATATTTGACTATAAAAACAACGTAAAGGAAGAATTTTGGCTCCGAGTCTCAGAGATTTTATTCCATGTGTATAGAAAATGTTTTGGTAGGAACACAAAGTAGAGGCAATTGCTCACTTCATGCTGTCAGGAAGCAGAGAGAAAAAGAACAAGACACTCGGGGTAAGAGGCATGCTTAAGTTCTAGTTACCTGCTTGCTCTCCTTAGGCCTTACCTCAACAGTCTATTCTGCTATCAATTCATGAATGGATTGAGCCTCTACTCTCACAGTCCCACCTCTAAATGATGCTGCACTGAAAACCGAGGCATCAATACAGGAGTCTTTGGGGCATTTCATATATAAGCTTCAATACCTCTTCACCATGCCCTGCCAAGAAGTCTCTAGTACTGAATACATTGCTAACCCCTCTACAATGCAGCTCATTATGAAACACCAGCTGGTCCACTAAGACCTCAGACCTTCCATTTACATTGTCTACTATAACTCATTTCCTTTGCTTCCCTGCTCTCAACCAATAATTCCAAAATAAAGCATCATTAACACTTAATTCATTCTTAGGTACTTTTCTATAGAACTCTAAGATATTTTGTTTGTTTGTTTGTTTGGTTTGTTTTGTTTTTGTTTTTGTTTTTTGAGCCAGGGTCTCTCTGTGTATCCTTGACTATCCTAGGCTTGCTTTGTGGACCAGGCTGGTCTCGAATTCACAGCAATTCACCTGCCTCTCTCTCCCAAGTGATGGGATTAAAAGCATTCTGCCAAGCTAGAACTCTAAGATATTTTATAGGTTATTTAAACCCCAAAGACATATGCACCTAGGAAATGAGAATCAAAAGTATAATAATCAAATGGAAAAAATACCTAGTTACATTGATTCTTACCACCTAATCTCTGACTCCAAATCTAAGGATCACTGCTTATATGCATCAAACTAGAAGTTACTGCTCCTTTTAGACAAAGGTGAGAAAGTCAACAGTCTCCCAGAAATAAGAAGAAAAAATGTTCCTTGGAGGTCATAATAAGGTACTGGTATGGTATAGCTATGGAGTGGCCATCTCAAAAAGCTCACATGTTAAAGGCTTGGTCCCCTGCTGGGTTAACAATGATGAAGACACTAACATATTTAATGTATGAGTCCACTAAAGACTAGCTAGGTACCTGATTGTTTACTTTCGGCTATAAGGAAATGTGGTGTGGTTGGAGCAAGCAGGTTATGGGAACATGACTATAAATGGCATATCTTGCCCTGACCTGATACCTCTCTCTCTTCTTTCCCTCCCCCCCCCCCCCCCCCCCTCTCTTTCAGTCAGGGTTACCATTAAGTGAGAATCTTTCTTCTTCTATGCTGTTGTTTAATAAAAGACTTTCTCACCACTGGCCCAAGGGCAAGTAAACCAAGAAACCATGGAAACTTCTGAAGCCATGAGTTCAAGTCAATGCTTCCTCCTGTAAGTTTATTTTCTCTGATTTTTTTTTTTTTTTTTTTGGTTAGGGATGATGTACCATAACACAGGTGCATCATTTAAAATATGCAAAAATTTAAACACCTGATTTTTTTTTTTTTAATGAAGAAGCATAAATACACACTGGAAAAAAAAGACAGCATTTTTAATACTGATGCTGGTCAAAATTGCATGGCTGCAGGTAGAAGAATCCAAATAGTTTCATACTTATTAACCTGGACAAAACTCAACTCCAAATGGATCATAAGTCTAGATACACTGAACCCAACAGAAGAGAATATGGAGAACAGCCTTGAACTCATTGTCGCAGGAGGAGCCTACCTGAGGAGAACACTGATAACACCAACAATAAGCTCAACAACTGATGAATAAAACATCAGGAAACTGAACAGCTTCTGTAAGGCAAAGAACACCATTCATCAAAGTGGCAGTGTACAGAATGGGAAAAGATTTTTTTGTCAGCCACACATCGATAGATGGCTCATACATAAATATATAAAGAACTGAAAAAAAAAAAAAGACATCAAGGAAACAAATAAAATTTAAAAACTGGGCCTCAGCACCAGCCAAGGACAATACGGGCGGTGAACTTTAAACCCCTACCCAGATCTAGCCAATGGTCAGAATATTCTCCACAGTTGAGTGGAGAGTGGGATATGACTTTCTCATGTACTCTGGTGCCTCACATTTTGATCATGTCCCCTGGAGTGGGAGACCTGGTGGCACTCAGAGGAAGGACAGTAGGTTGCCAAGAAGAGACTTGATACCCTATGAGCATATACAGGGGGAAGTAATCCTCCTCAGGAACAGTCATAGGGGAGGGGAAGAAGGGGAAAATGGGAGGGAGGGAAGAATGGGAGGATACAAGGGATGGGATAAACATTGAGATGTAACAAGAATAAATTAATTTAAAAAAAAAAAAAGGGCCTCAGACTGAAACAGAATTCTCAAAAGAGGAAAACCAAATGGCTTTAAAACTCTTAAAAGATTTCAACACCCTTGTCATCAAGAAAATGGAAATTAAAACTACTTTGCAATTTCATCTTACACCAGTTAGATGACTAAATGGCATGTCATGGTGGCTCAGATATGGAGTCATGGGAACACTTGCCCATGGCTGATGAGAATGCAAACTTGCATAGCCACAATAGAAATCAGTGTGGTAGTGTCTCAGGAAGACAGAATATAGGAATACATACACCTGAAGTGCAATCTATAGCACTCTTAGGCATATACCCAAAGGATACTTTATCTTACCACAGAAATACTTCCCTACCCATCGTCATTGTAGCTTTATTCACAATATTCAGAAATTGCAAACAGCCTAGATGTGTAACAGTGGATTAATGAATTTAAAAACTGTGATGCTAGGGAGCAGCTCCACAGAGCAGAGCCCACTGTGGGCAGCAGCAGAGAGGCCTAGGGGAAACAGCACAGTCTGCTGCATGCTGGGGAGCTCCATGGAGCAGAGGTCACAGCCCACCCATTCCCTGCTTCCAGCATTGCCTTCCTGGAGCCCCATAGCAACTCAGACACCAAGACTCACCCCGCTGACAAGGATATGGGATTCCAAGATGCTAGCCAACAGGACACCTGGTGTCTGATCTGCAAGGAAGAGAACTCAGAAGCTATTGGGAGCCACAGACCAACCCGGAAGCTAGAGATCACTGAGTGAGAGAGATCTACACAGTGTGGACCACAGGCCCATGGCTAGGTCTGACCTCCTGCCATCCAGAGGCACACAGAGGAGGGCAGAACAGTCTTCACAGCCTGGGCCAAAGCCTGCCTGAGAGCTGGGAGCTGTGGCCTTGCTCAGTAGCATGAATTCAGTAAATGGGACTGAAATCATCCTGAAAGTGAAGCTTCAGAGCTCCTGGCCTAGGGAAATCTCAGGAAAATGGGTGGATCTGTCCTAAGATATCCTCCTCCTTCTGGCCTGTGCAACTCCACAGAAAGCCTACATGCCACATGGGGGCCCAGAAGGCTGTGGACACTGTGACTAGACTCAGAGCATGGTTTGAGACCTGAGACACTATCAGGAACCATAGACCAGGGGATCGGGGGATCACTGTCTGAGAGAGATCCTCACAGGCAGGTCTGACCTCCTGCCAGTCAAAGACACATGGAGGAAGGTAGACTAGTCCACAGAGCCTGGTTGGGAGCTGGCTGGTGAGTTGGGAGCTATTGCCTTGCTTGGCAGTGTGAATTCAGTTAATGGGACTGAAATCATCCTGGCAGTGAAGCATCAGAGCTCCTAGCCTAGGGAAATCATGGTGAAATGGGTGCATCTGTCCTTAGACTCCCTCCACCTGACACCAGAAGCTACCTCCCAACATCACAGATGGCAAAATGAATAAAGACCAGCGTAAAAACATAAACAGCAAAAACCAAAACAATATCTCCAGATCCCAGCTAATCCAAAAAAAAGCAACCCAGAGAACTCAAACACAATTGAAATACAAGAAAATGACCTTAAATCCTTAGTAATGAAAATGGTAATGGAGGAAACTAATAAAATCCATAATCAAATGCAGGAAGACACAGCCAAACAGGTGGAAGACATAAAAGAGGCTGATAGAGAGGTACTGGAAAAAGTTCAGGAAAATACAAACAACCAGCTGAAGGAAATTAATAAAACTGTTCAAGCTCTGAAGGCCTATAAAGAGGCAATGGAAGAAACTCAGGAATATACAATCAGATGAAAGAAATCAATAAAACAGTTCAAGATCTGAAGATGAAAATGAATACAATGATAAAGACACAGAAGAAAAACGGGAACAAGAGAGCCTAGAGAGGAAGGCAACCAACACAAAGGTGAGCTTCTCTAACAGAATCCAAGAGATGGAGGACCAAATCTCGGGGCTAGAAGATACAATCATAGATCTTGAAGCAGCCATTAAAGAAAACACTAAATATGAAAAATTCCTGCCACAAGAATTCCTGGCACAACAAACAAGAAATCAAGGACACCATGAAAAGAAGAAACCTGAAGATAATAGGCATTGAGGAAAGAGAAGATGCCAGACTCCAAGTCTTGAGAGTATTTTCAACAAAATCATAGAAGAAAATTTCCCCAATTTAAAGAAAGGTTTACAAATATAAAAGAGGCCTACAGAACACCAAATAGAATAGACCAGAAAATAAAAACTTTCTGCCACAGAATAATCAAAACACAAAATGTACAGAACAAAGAAAAAAATATTAAAAGCTGCAAGGGAAAAGGGCCAAGTAACAGGTAATGGCAAATCTATCAGAATTACACCCAATTTCTCAGCAGAGACCATAAAAGCCAGAAGGGCCTAGACAGAGGTCCTGCAGACCACAGATGTCAGCCAGACAACTGTAGCCAGCGAAACTATCAATAACCATTGATGGAGAAAACAAAATATTCCATGACAAAAACAAATTCAAACAATACCTATCCACACATCTGGCTTTGCAGAAGTTACTAGAAAAAAAAAAAAACTCCACCCCAAAGGGACAAGCTACAACCAAAACTATATAGGAAAGAGATAAGCACACCATTACAAAAACACAACCACACAAACTCTACTCTAACCAACATCAAAATTAAGGGACTTAACAGTCACTGGTCATTAATTTCTCTCAACATCAATGGTCTCAATTCTCCAATAAAAAGACACAGACTATCTGCATGGATGCATAAACAAGATCCAACATTCTTCTGCATTCAAGAAACACATCTCAGACACAAGGATAGATATTACCTAAGGGTAAAAGGCTGGAAAAATATTCCAATCAAACAGTCACAAGAAGCAAGCTAGTGTAGCCATTCTAATATCTAATAAAATAGACTTTCAACCAAAGTTAATCAAAAGGAACAAGGAAGGACACTCCATATTCACCAAAGGTAAAGTCAACCAAGATGACATCACAATTCTGAACATCTATGCTCCCTATACAAGGGCACCCACATTTGTAAAAGAAGTATTAACAAAGTTTAAACTACACATTGATCCCCACACATTAATAGTGGGAGACTTAACACCCCACTTTCACTGAAGGATACCTCATCAGAACAGAAACTAAGCAGAGAAATATGGATATTAACCAACATCATGTATCAAATGGCTCTAACAGATATCTACAGAACTTTTCACCCAAACACAAAGGATTATACCTTATTCTCAGCACCCCATGGGACCTTCTTCAAAGTTGATCACATAGTACATCACAAAGCAAACCTCAACACATACAAGAAGATTGAAATAATGCCGTGGATACTATCAGATCACCATGGTCTAAGGCTGGACTTCAAAAACAATAGAAATAACAAAAAGACTACATACATATGGAAAGTAAACAACTCTCTACTTAATGACAATGGGGTCAGGGAAGAAATAAAGGAAGAAACTACAGAATTCCTGAAATTCAATGAAAATGATGGAACAACATACCCAAATTTGTGGGACACATTGAAAGCAGTGCTAAGTGGAAAATTCATAGCACTAAGTGCCTTTATAAAGAAATTGGAAGCACCCCACATAAGCAACTTAATGACACATCCCAAAGCCGTATGGGAAAAAGAAGCAGAAAAACCCAAGGGGAGTAGACTTCTGGAAATAATCAAATTGGGGCTGTAATCAATAAATTAGAAACAAAGAGAATAATTCAAAGAATCAACCAAACCAGGAGCTGGTTTTTTTTTTTTTTTGAGAAAATCAACACGATAGACAAACCGTTAGCCAAACTAACTAAAAGGCAAACAGATACTATCCAAATCAACAAAATCAGAAATGAAAAGGGAGACATAACAACAAACACTGAAGAAATACAAAGAATTATAAGATATATGTCACAAAAATTGAAAATCTAATGGAAATGAACAATAGTCTTGATCAATTCCACTTGCCAAAATTGAGTCAAGAACAGATAAACAGACAAATTAGTCCCATTTCCCCTACAGAAATAGAAGCAGTCATTGATAGTCTCCCAACCAAAAAAAGCCCAGGGCAAGATGGTTTCAGTGCAGAATTCTACCAGACCTTCAAAGAAGAGCTAATACCGATACTCTTCAAGCTACCACAAAAGATAGAAATGGATGAAACGGCAGAACATTACCGGATTCATTCTATGAGGTCATAGTCACTTTGATTCCTAAACCTCACAAAGATCCAACAAAGAAAGAATTTTAGGCCAATTTCTCCTATGAACATTGATGCAAAAATACTCAATAAAATACTCACAAACCAAATACAAGAACACATCAAAGATATCATTCACCCTGGCCAGGTAGGCTTCATTCCAGGCATACAGGGATGGTTCAATATATGAAAATCCATCAATGTAATTCACCATATAAACAAATTGAAAGAAAAAGCCCACATGATCATCTCCTTAGATGCAGAAAAAGCATTTAATAAAATCCAACACCCATTCTTGTTTAAAGTTTTGGAGAGATTGGGAATAGAAGGCACATACCTAAACATAATAACATGAAGCCAACAGCCAACATCAAATTAAATGGAGAGATACTCAAGGAAATTCCTCTAAAATCAAGAACCAGACAAGGCTGCTCACTCTCTCCATATCTCTTCAATATAGTTCTTAAAGTTCTAGCCAGAGCAATAAGACAGCAAAAAGAGATCAAGGGAATCCAAATAGGAAAGGAAGAAGTCAAATTATCCCTATTAAAAGATGATATCATAGTGTACGTAAGTGACCCCCCAAAATTCCACAAGAGAACTACTACAGCTGATAAATACCTTCAACAAAATGACTGGTTACAAAATTAACTCCAAAAAGTCAGTAGCCTTCCTATATACAAAAGAAAACCATGCAGAGGATGAAATTAGGGAAACTACACTCTTCAGGATTGCCACAAGCAATTTAAAATATCTAAGATTAACTCTAAGCAAGCAAGTCAAGAACTTGTTTGAAAAAACTTCAAATCTCTGAAGAAAGATATTGAAGCTGACATCAGAAGATGCAAAGTTCTCCCTTGTTCATGGATCAGGAGAATTAACAGTAAAAATGGCAATCTTACCAAAAACTATCTTACCAAAATTTACAGATTCAATGCAATCCCAATCAAAATACCTACACAATATTTTAAAGACATTGAAAGATCAATCTTCAACTTCATATGGTAAAACAAAAAACCCAGAATAGCTAAAACAATCCTGTAAAATAAAAGATCCTTCAGAGGAATCTCCATTCCTGATCTCAAACTGTACTATAAAGCAACAGTAATTAAAACAACATGGTACTGGCACAGCAATAGGCTGGTTGATCAATGGAATCAAATTGAAGACCCAGAAATGAATCCACACACATATGGTCACTTGATTTTTGACAAAAAAGCCAAATAAATTCAATGGAAAAAGGATAGCATCTTCAACTATGGTGTTGGTCTAACTGGATGTCTACATGTGAAAAATGCAATTGGACCCATATTTGTCACCATGCACAAAACTCAAATCCAAGAGGATTAAAGACTTCAACATAAAACCAGAGACACTAAATCAGTTAGAAGAAAGAGTAGGGAAGAGCCTGGAACACATTGGCACAGGAGACAACTTCCTAAACAGAACACCAACAGCCCAGGCCCTAACGTCAACAATTAATAAATGGGACCTCATGAGGCTGAGAAGCTTCTGTAAGGCAGGTGACACTGTCAACAGAACAAAGCGACAGCCCACAGACTGGGAAATGATCTTTACCAACCCTACATCTGACAAAGGTCTAATATCCAAAATATATAAAGAACTCAAGAAATTAAACACCACCAAACCCAATAACCCAATTAAGAAATGGGGCTCAGAACTAAACAGAATTCTCAGCAGAGGAATATCAGAAGGTGGATAAACACTTAAATAAATGCTCAATGTCTTTAGTCATCAGAGAAGTGCAAATCAAAATGACTCTAAAATTCCATCTTACACCTATCAGAATGTCTAAGGTCAAAAACTCAAGTGACAGCACATGCTGGTGAGGTTGTGGAGAAAGAGGAACACTCCTTCATTGCTGGTGGGAATGCAAACTTGTACAACCACTTTGGAAATCTATCTGACACTATCTCAGAAAACTCGGAATAGGGCTTCCTCAAGACCCAGCTATTCCACTCCTTGGAATATACCACCACACAACAAGAACATATGCTCCACCATGTTCATAGCAGCCTTATTCATAATAGCCAGAACCTGGAAATAGCCTAAATGTCCCTCAGTTCAAGAATGGATAAAGAAACTGTGGTACATTTACACTATGGAATACTACTCAGCTATAAAATACAAGGAAATCCCGAAATTTTTTGACAAATGGATGGAACTAGAAATGATCATACTGAGTGAGTTAACCCAGAAGCAGAAGGACTCACATGATATATGCTCACTTATAATTGGACACTAGCCCAAGAGGCATGTCCCATGGAAGTCTTCACTTACCAGGAGATTGGGATAGTTGTAAGGACATCCTATTGGGACTCTAGGTGAGAGAAGTATGGAAGAATGGGAAAATAGAAGGATCCAGAGGGTCCTCGAAACCTACAAGAAGAACATCGTGATGGCAGATCTGGGCCCAGAGGTTCTGCTCAAAGTACTGCACCAAACAAGGACAACACTTGTAGTAAACACCCAACCCCTTCTCAGATATAGCCAATGGATAAGACATTATCCATAGTTGAGTGGAGAGTGGGGATTGACTTGGATGTGAACTCTAGTGCCCCATATTTTACCACTTCTCCATGGTACTGAGGCCTGGCAGCACTCAGAGAAAGAATAAGCAAGCTACCAAGATGAGACCTGATAGCCTATGACCATATAGTGGGGGAGGAAGTCACCCTAGGTCACAGACATAGAGGAGGGGAATAGGGTGAAAGTGGGAGGAAGGGAGGAATGGGAGGATACAAGGGACAGGAGAACAACTGAGATGAAATCTGAATAAATTAATTAAATATAAAATAAATGTGGTACATTTACATAATGGAATATTGCTCAACTGTTAAAAAGTAAAACTGTAAAATCTGCAGGCAAGTGGAGGAACCTGGAGAACATCAACCTGAATGTGGCAATGGAGACCCAGAAAGTTTATTATGGTATGTATTTGCTTTATGTAGATGTTAGCTGTTAAGTGTTGCTAAGCAGGCTGCAATCCATATATCCACAGAAGTTATATAGTAAGGAACTGGGTGGGAAGATTGGATCCCCTAGGAAGGGGAAATAGAATAGAAAGTTATAGATGGGTGGGGAAAGGGGAAATAGAATGGGAGAATTAAATGGGGATGGGGAGAGACAGATAAAATAAAGGCTATTTGAGGGATAGTATGGAAACCTAATACAGTAGAAGCTTCCAAAAATTACACACATATGAAGGCAACATAAATGAAATGGCCTAATATCCGGGGAGCCCCATCTGACCATCTCTTGTCAGCAAATGAAATTTCCAGTACCAGGAAAGGGTTGCAAATAATTAAGTTGTTGGCCAAAGAGGCTTGATGGAAATCCCCAAATAACTTAGGCTATTTTGAAGGCTATTGGTTACTCCCCACAAACTGATGGTAAGGCCGTATTGCTAAAGACAGCACTTATATAACTCATTGAAGATGAAGAAGTCAAACTGGTACCTACATAAAGCCTTCACCTCTATGGACTGATGTTCATGATATTGGAAAATACTCTGCATCCTACCAAAGGAAAAAGGTAAACACCAACCCAACTACAATTCTTCCATCGGCAGTGGTGCCCTACCTGCAAGATTGATTTTGGAAACATCCAAGATGTATCTCAGTGAATGAACGGATTAAAAGAATGTAGTTTATAGATGGAAGATTTACAATGGAATATTTACACAATGGAATATTGCTCAGGTGATAAAAATTTACATGATAAAAATTATAAAATCTGCAGGTAAATGGATGAACCTGGAGAAAAATAAACTTGAGTGAGGCAACATAGACCCAGCTTTTGAGAGTAAACAACCACTTTCTAATTGGATTTAAGGCTCTCTCCATGATATGGAACTCATCCAGTGCTGCTTGGTTAGATAAAAGGCTGAGAGCAGATAAGCCAAAGACCTAGGGGAAAACTAAATACCACTGTCCTGATAAAGTAATATCACTATGAAATGACTCCTAATGACATTCTGCTATACTTGTAGACCAGCACCTTGCTTGCCCATCATCAGAGATGCTTCCTACTGCAACAGATGGCAACAAACCCAGAGACCACCCCCAGGCATTATGCAGAAAGCAACAGACCTTGGAAAACTCAGTCCTAACCAGATGTCTCTATCAAACTCCTCCCCTCACAGCTCAGCAAACCCTATGGAAGAAGAGGCATAGAGTATAAGAGCAAAAGGGAATGGAGGACACCAAAAAAAATGAAGCATTGTAACTCCAGAAGGGTAGACACATATCTGAACTCATGGAGGCTGTGGCAGCATGCCATGGGCCTGCACAGGTCTGTGCCCAGTGGTTCCCAGGCACTGAGAGAAGTGAACACAAAGCTCTATCCCCTAACCCAGAAACTGTTGGCATTCTGAGTTATGCAGGACAGTTGAAGAAAGAGACACTGGAGGATGAAATAAGGCTTTGCAGCTGGGACGGCCTCTGTGGACTGAAGCCGGGAACAGCCTCGCAAAAGCTGTTTTTTATTGATTGTTAGACAAAAGGCACCTTTAGAAAGTCAGTTTATGCATACCAGAGCCTTTGATATGATCTAGGGGTTGTCTGGAGGAACCGTTACCTAAGCAAGTCTCCGCCATTACAGGACTTCCTGGTCTAGGGTCTGAAGTCATAAGGCTCTGAAGTTCTCACAGGAAGAGCAACCCCATAAATCCCAGATAACAATCACTGGTTATTTACACAAGAACACTTCAAAGCCTAGGTGTGCCTGTCACTCCAGAGTTCATGCCAGATATGGCTCTAAGAAAAGTCCCACTACAAGAAGTTATCTCTGACTAATAACCACTTACAAATGAAAAATTTGTCCTCCCTAGTGGAGTCTCACTGGGGATACAAACTACTCTTAAGGGAAGGGTCCCATGCTCAGCGGTAGATGGACAATATAAAACAAACTAAATAGCTTCTTTGGAGGGTCTTTGTCTCATAATGTCTTGTCAAGGTTTTTGGTGGTTTTTTTTTTAACCTTAGAAATCCTTTGCACATATATTATAGCTTCTAGTTCTGTGTTTTTATGGGATTCCTGTGTGTAAAAATGTGTGTGTGTGTGTGTGTGTGTGTGTGTGTGTATACCTATGTGTTTCTTGTGCTTTTTTTCTTTGCCTCTATTTTTTCCATTTGTTTTTTGTGTCTTATTCCAATTTGTTTGTTTTTATTTTTGTATTATTTTATTTTGTTTTTTATTCTTACATGCTTTTTTGGTTTCTAAGGAGAAATAGAAACTGTGGATGCATATGGGAGGGGAGGTTGAGACATTCTCAAAGGAATTGGTGGACAGGAAACCATAATCAAAATATATTGTGTGAAAAAAATCTATTTTGGATAGAAGAAAACTATAAAATAAATTAAAATATGCAATTTTCAAAAAAATGCATGCCGAAAGTATACAGAGGAGGATAGCCATATTTGGAGAGGTTTTCTGCAAAAGAACAGTGATTTTCATCTTCTTCTCAGAGATTTTCATCATTTCAGGAACATGTTGTCAACATTTATCTAGTAAAATATATTACAAACATTAATTGGTATGTTTTGGAGAAATTTTGAGTGATAGGGGCAGATGTTCTTATAAACAGGAGCAGTGTTTCTGAACAGCTGTGTTTTATCATCAACAGTGGACATAACCAGAAAAAAAAAAATACTTGCTGCACTGAACTATCAGGCTGGGTAACTTTCGGCAAAGCAATGTGGATGGTTTTGGTTTTTTTTTTTTTTTCTGCCCTTCCTCGGCATTGACTTACGTATATTCAGTGAAGTCAGTTGCTGAGGACGTAAGCCCTCGCCTTAGTTAATTTTATAATGTTGAGACAAAAATGCCATGACCAAGACAGCCTATAAAATAAAGCATTTAATTTAGGACTTAGTATTCTAGGGGGTTAGAGCACATGACCATCACGGTGGGTAACATGGCATCGGACAGGCAGGCATGGTAATGGATCAGTAGCTTAAGGCTCACTTCTCCATCCACAAACATGAGGCAGAGAGAACTAACTGGGAAAGGCTTGGGGTTTTTTGAGACCCGAAAGCCCCCCTTCCTCTAACAAAGCCACACCTCTTAATCCTGCCCAAACAGTTTCACCCTACTATGGGGTAAAGCCGTTAAATACATGGTCATTCTCAGTCAAACTATGATAGCCATCAAACCATACTATTCACTCATTTCACCATGCCATGAGCTCGAAATAAATTTTCCTGTGGCCTCATAATAGGCATGAAAATCAGAACCCAGCATAAAAATATCTCCAAGCCCTGATGGCTACCTGTGTTCCAAGCTGGTTCTCATATACTCAGTAGTCCTACCAATTCCACACAAGCTTCCTAGTATATGTATTTCTAGTAATATCTAGAGTAGATTTTATTGTCCTTAATGTAATCTACCTCCCAAAAACCTTTGAGGTTTTAACTTAATGAGAATTATGTACAGAGGAGAAGAATGATACTGACTTCTCTGGCTTCCTTGTAAAGCTTCACCAGATGTGTTTTTAGACCTATCTCTGCTTGAGAGTGTATGTAGTGTTTGTCCTGGCAGCATAATCAGGCATGTGAAGGTCTTTGGTACTGACCATTTCTTAATCCTAAACTTTGAGGTCAGTTACTAAGAAACAAACTGTTAAAAATAGACTAAGCAGAGGCTATCCTCAGTGGTGGCTTGAGGGTAGCCTAGAACGTTGTCCTGGTTGGTTTTGTCAGCTTGACACCAAAGAAGACATCAGAAAAGAGGGAATCTTAATTGAGAAGATGCCTCCAGGAGCTTGGCCTATAAACAAGACTGTGGGAGCATCTTCTTGGTTAATGATCAATGTGGCCTCCCAGTCTACTAGGATGGTACCACCCTGGGAAGGTGCATTTGTGGTATATAAGAAGCAAACTGAGAAATCCACGAGACACTTCTGCTTCCAGCTCATGTCCTGACTTCCTCAAATGATGGAATGTGATGTGGACATGCAAGCCAAATCAACATTTCCTCCACATGCTTGATTGGTCATGATCTTTATCACAGCATTAGAAACCCAACTAAGCCAGGAGCAGTCTGAGACCACTTCTCCTCACTTTCCCCTCACCTGATGTCATGCTCACTTCCATGTTTTTCTTTCTGGTTTGTTTTTGTTTTTGTTTTCTTTTTTTGTTGTTTTTTTTTGTTTGTTTGTTTTTTGTTTTTTTTTTTTTTTTTTTTTTTTTTGAGACAGGGTTTCTCCGTGTAGCCTTGGCTATCCTGAACTCACTGTGTAGACTAGGCTGGCCTCCAACTCACAGAAATTCATCTGCCTCTGCCTGCAAGTGCTGGGATTAAAGGCGTGTACCACCACACCCAGCTTCTGTTTCTGTTTTTATAGAAGTTCTAGATTGAACACTGGGTGGAGAACGGCAGACTATCTTGAAAAGAAAATGAACTGTTTAATACACTTTTCAATGAGAACATTTTATTAGTAGAAAAAGAAAACAATAAATTATAGACAATGTTTTAGACATAAAGTGTCAGAAAAATTTTGTGTTCAGGCTCCGTTGGGAAAACGTTCCCAGGAAGGATGGAATTTTAAAGAGTTAGAGTACAAGATTTCCAAGGAGTGTTGCTACTGGTTACAAATTATAATCTCTTTTATATCTTTCAGAAGTCTCTCACAAAGAAAAGAATTCTATTAATATTTCTCATTTTTCCAATATTTTATATTTTAAAATATATAGAAGGCTAATGTTGAATAGAAATGATCCACTAATTATTTTCAAAAAATTTAAACTACATTAATTCAGTTGTTTTGAAAATTGACTTTTCCCTCAGCTGTCTAAATATCGTGTCTTTTCCTCTTTAGTTGAAGACCCTATTAAAATAGGACAAGTCATAGATTTTTTTTGTGTGTACATTTCATAAGAAGATATGGAAGATGGACAGTCTTGATAACTGGATTCATTTTCTTAGCTGATGTTCTCAACTTTATTGGATGTATATGAATCCTTTTACTACATGCTGTCTTTTTTCTTTGAGTGGGAGAGGAAGATTCTAAAATCCATCTTTATCACCTAATTGTTAATTAAAAGTTATATTTATGATAAACTATAAAACTTAAATTAATATTATATAATAAGTTGGTTAACTTTCAAATAAAAAAAACAAAAAAATTTATGAAAATAAAATATTTCTGGGGAACAATTATGAACTAACAGAAAGGATGACACATTTGGGCAGTGGGTAATTCTTGTTGCGTCTTAAGAGTTTAAATAATGAAGTCAGGAATGTGGCTTAAGCAATTAGTGAAATTTTAATTCAAATTTTGTTTTTAATAATATGCATTACATTAGTGCTCAAACCTACTAAAATTATATGCATTGTCTCGTTATATAACTGATAGTTAAATGTTATCAGGATTCTAAGTATATCTCATATGACATATTACAGATTTATTTTTTTAACTCAGAGGTAAATGGCAGTGTAAACAGTGTTTGGAAGGAAAGGGTCACCAAAAGTAACAGTTGCCCAGATGCCCACCTACAACTAACATCTTGTGTACTCAAAGAAGAAATTATATTGTGAGTGACAAAAATACTCTCTACCTCTTCGGTTTTGAGACTGAGAACTGTACATGGAACCACTTTGCAAAGGGGAAATTGTACAGGGATGGAGAGGTAGCTCAGCTGTTAAGAGCACGTACCACACTCAAAGAGGATCTGAGTTCAGCTCCCAGCATTTTTGTTGAGTAGTTCACAATTAACAGTAATCCCAGCTCCAAGGTATCTGATACCGCTGACTTCAATGGGCACCTGCACATACCCACATGCACACACACACACACACACACACACACTCACAGATACACTTTAAAACAACAATCTTTTTAAAGAAGAAACTGTATAACTCTAGTTATTCATGCCACTTTTCTTCTTTTGTGCACTTTACATTGTCTTTATTTGGAATTTGTTCTCATTGAACATATTTGAGACCAAGTCAGTCAAGAAAGTCTCAGGGAAGAAATGGTTTGCATGAAGATGGGAATGCCTGTGGATGCTTCTGACTGTGTTAAACACAGCAATAAATGCTATGGTGCATGAATCCTACTTGTCAAGCGTCATTTTATTTCCTAATCATTTATATGTGTTTGGTGAATAATAATCAGGACAGTGGTCCTGAAATCTGATGAAATACCAGCTATTGTTTCCAAGTATGGGATGAGATTGTCTTAAAAATAAACAAAACTAGGCACAGTCACAGGACTAAAGCAGAAAGAATTCAATGAAAACAGCTTTGAAGATCACTTGAAGAGCTCTTTTCAAAATTTGTAAAAGGTCAACACAGTTTTCATAGACAAGAGTAGTCATTAGCCACACAATCCACAGTGCAGTTTGACGGAGAAGCTAGGACATTTTCTTCAATTAGAGGAGACCGGTGTGTGCAGCATGGACTGGCTATAGACTCAATATGACATTTTCAGAGAAAACTGGGGAATGTAGTTTGTTACTGGCTAAGGTGGGATGTAAACAAATCAATGTGTACTCTGTGGTGTGGACTGCAAGTCAAGTGTGGCCCTGTGAGAGCATGCCAACATAGCCATTTTTGTAGCTTTTATAACTGATCTGATTGATAAGGTGGAAACTACTAAGATAAGGAAGATTTATAAGAAAGCATGCATGTCAAAAAGAAAAAATATGTCCATTAAAACAAGGCAGAATAAATATAAGACAGAACACAAGACTTCTGCTTTCTTTCTGCTCGCCTCACCCTTCCCTACAGCCTGGGATGAGAGAGGAACGTGGAGCAATCAGGTTGTGGCATGTTCTCTGCAGACGGCACAGCATTACCCAGCTCTTAACGAGGTCAGGTGACTTTCAACCCACATTTAGAGAATGAAATATTTCCTCACTTTGTTTTAATTCAGAAGCAGTTTAATCTAGGCAATAAACTGATGGGAAAATGCAAGTTCAATAGAATATTGTTATAAATGTGTGCCATATACAATCTGCTGGTCAATGACACAGAGGACAGCAACTCTCTAAGATGCAATTGGAGGGAAGGTTCTTCTTTCTTGGTAACCTCAGGGCCATCACAATGTCACACAGCACAGTGCTTTGTTCTCATGCAGGAGGAAAACTGTGTTCATAAAGTTATGTGCAGTCAGAGCATTTGGTGATGAGAATAAGTGGTGACTGACATTACTAAATTATGTATTTTATTATACTATATTTCTATTGTTACATTAGATAATACTTTTGCTTATAAAGCAAAGCTCCCTGCCTTTACCACTTGCCAGTTATGGATTTCTAGGTGGGGGTAGTTCTGGAGGTTGTTTTGTTTTGTTTTGTTTTGTTTGTTTGGTGGTGGTGCTGGTGGTTGTGGTGGTGGTGCTGGTTGTGGTCATGTGTGTGTGTATGTGTGTGTGTGTGTGTGGAGAGAGAGAGAGAGAGAGAGAGAGAGAGAGAGAGAGAGAGAGAGAGAGACAGACAGACAGACAGATCAGTTCATCCTGAGCCAACCCACTAATTAGGACATTTGTCTGAAACTTTCTAATTATCTTAAGGTGAAAAGAATAGAAGCTGTTCAAATTCGAAAGATTGAATGAGAGCAATAAGTAAAATCCGTATTACTTAAAATACAAATATCCTTTTGTTTTGTATTTTGAGAAACAGAAAGGAAAAATATAGTGTCAGAGCACAATGCATGTTCTTCTTAATAACCAGCATGCTGCCAATAGTGTGTGTGTTTGCAGAGAGCTGAGCAAAACTGAAAATAGTACGTTAAGGAGGTTGTCATGCAGTACATAAACCAGAGAGTGAGCTCCAGCCCTCTAGCAGCTGACCAGCACTAAGGAGAGCACTAGACAAATAACTATGACATTCCTTCAGTAACCACAAAATAATGCCAGAAGAATATGAGAATGGTAAAGCAATCTGTCTCAGTGTGGGAAGCCATGCTAGATTCTGTCATGTCAGAAATCCTGTGCTTAGGCTGCATGACGTGACCTTCCAGTTGCTGACCTTTGCCTCACGAGGTCTTGTGTTCTAGGATATCCCTGGACTATTTACCTTTGAAAGAAGTTGGGAAGTCCCAACTTGGAACCACCCAGAGGATCAAGGAAGTTCTTACAGGGAACTACTCAGAGAACTAGGAAGTTCTACAGGGAGCGATTCAGGCTATTGTATTCTTGCCCGGGGCTAGGGTGAGTGGGATTAGAATAGATCCTATTGACCTTGCTCTCTATATGTTCTCACTAGCCGGCATTAAAGGGAATCTTGATCAGAAATTTCCTGACTTGGTTCGTTATTTCTCGCATTTCTGTATCCTACGTTCAATCCCCACTCTCTCTTTCAGGTGAACCCTGATTTGATTTTTCCAGTGGTCTGGGACCCAATCTCTCAGCACAGAGTTATGAAGGAATTCTGAAATCCAATGCAGCTTCAGTCGTGCAGGTGGTCATAAAACAAGACAATTTCAAAGTGCTTCTTAGCATGAGGGGAAGGGAGATCAGTACTACAGTGAAAGCATAATGCCCACCATTTGGTGGAAATCACAAGTGGTTTGTGCCATGTATGTAAAATTCAGAGAGAATGGACATAGGTCACCAGGACCCTTAGTATTAATCTGTGGTCTCTTGATAACATAGCTATAAGAAAAATCATTCTGTCATTAAATGTGACTTAAAGTGCAATGCTGAAATTTATAAGTTTTGACCATATTCAACTTGATATTTTCATGGTCATTTTATAAAAGAAAACTGCATTAGTTACTTTTCTCGTTGCTGTGATAAAATGCCTGATGAAAGGAACACAAAGAATGACTAACCTATTTTGGCTGAAAGAGACTAGTCTGTAACAGCAGGATCTTCAGCATGAATGTTCACGCTCATCCTCGCCTTTGACACACACACCCTGAGAAACTTCATACTGAATACACACACCTGGAACGTTCTGCATAATCCAAACCCATCTCAGACTAAGTCATGCTAAACTGATAATGGAATATTCAGTCTGTGTGCATTTCTGTCTGGGGTTTCAGGCTCCATAATTGTTACATACTTGACCCAGTATTGTCTCAAGTGTATATGGGCACGGAGTATAGCAAAAGTGAGCAAGTTTTCAAAGCTCTTTTCCACATCAAACATTAAATATCAGGTATTAAAATAATAGCAGAAGAGTGGGAGGGAGGATTGTAGGAGACAGGAGGGGACAAGGACACCATAAGAGCACAGTTCACAGAATCAACTAATCAGGACTGTTGGGGTTCACAGACACAACACACAATCAGGGATCCTGTATACATCTGACTTATGTCTTCTGCATATACGTTGTGTACGCTGGTTGCTCTTCTGGGACTCCTAACAGTAGAAGAAGGGGGCTGTCTCTGACTCTTCTACCTGCTTTAGAACCCTTTTCCTCCTACTGGGCTGCCTCATCCAGCCTTTATATGAGGGGATATGTTTAATCTTATTGTAACTTGCTATGCCATGTTTGGTTGATATCCGTGCAAGACTTGATCTTGTCTGAAGGGAAATGGAGGAAGAGTAGATCTGGGGGAGAAGAGAAATGAGGGCCACTGAGAAAAGGAGAGGGAGAAAAACTGTGGTCAGGATATAATATATGAGAGAATAAAGAAAAAAAGAAAAAGAAAATAAAAATAAGTTTGCTTAAAATTCTAAAAAACAAACAAAAACAAACAAAAGGCAAACCTAGCAGAATGAACACACTAAAGGATAAATATTCACTATGAATAAGGTTTTGTAGAGCTTAAGCTACAGGATATATGGTTTAACTACTGGTTATGAGAATAATATTTTAATTTAAAATTGAAATAATACTTCTCTATAATTAATAATATTTTTACATTTTTAAAATTAAACTATAATTATATCATTTCCCCTTTCCCTCCTTCTGACCTCTGCCATGGATGCCCAGTTGTACAAATTTCTTCATCCATAAGCATGTAGGAGACAAAAACATGTAACTAATAAACATGGGGAAATAATAATGAAAGAAGTTAAGGCACACAACAGAAGACTTGACATTTTGGGTCTAAAATATGACAAATGTGGTGGCAAATGCCGCTCATCCTAGCACTACCCTATGATGAGCAGGAAGGTAAAGAACTCAAGGACAAAGAGTGGGAGAGAACCTTTGCCAGCTGTACACAGAAAAGCCTTGTGCCTTTGAGGAATTCTCTGCCATCAAACTTCTCTTGACAGGCGTCCACCCCCTTCTGTCTCCTCCCATTCTTTTCATATCCTTCTCTTTCCTTCCGTGTGTTTATTCTCCCTTCTATTGCCTGCAAATAGGAACAAATCCCATTTGATGCACACTGTCTAAATTGTTCAGGTGTAAATTCATTATGTAGAAGAACCTCGCCTCTTTTGTTCCTAATTTTTTTATTTCAAATTTCTAGGGAAAAAAAGTATCAATCAATTTGTATGACTCCCTTAAGAGGAATGGAAGTGTGGAGAGTATTAGAACACACATAATCTTAAAACCTAAAGTTATATATCTCCAGTCATTTAGCAATCTGTTTTTTTTTTTCTATTGTTGCTCCTCAAATCAATATGAAATGTTTTGTTTCAGATGTTTGTAAGTCAGTTAAGTGTGAGAACATACAGAAATCTCAGGCTCTATGCCACTTCTGTCCTCATGTTGCGGTAGTTCCGGAGGCCCCTTTTCTAGGCAATAAAGCAAGAGTTAAGAAGAGATGATGAAGTGAGAATGCGAATAGGATGGGCAGAATTAACCTGATATCAGATCAGTGCAGGATCAGGATTATAGCACCAGCTGCAGACAACGTGAGACACAGTTGAGAAAACAAGTGGCCATATGCAGAGAGTAGATAAGGCTAATCACAAAAGACAAAAATTTACCTTCCTCTCAGGAAGGAATTTACTACCCAAGAAAGACTATAAACCATTTCAGAGAAAAGATAGCACGTTTTATAAGATTGTGTAATTATTTATAAAAACAAATAAAAAAGGAGTGTGTGTGTGTGTGTGTGTGTGTGTGTGTGTAGACATGACAAGTGTGGAGCAGTCTGTTCTCTCCTACAATGTGGGTACCAAGGGTCAAACTCAGGTCATCAAGCATGGCAGCAGATGTCCTTATCTGCTGAGCCCTTGGCTAGCCTAATAATTTAGAAACTGATTTCAGTAGATGACAAATTGACTGCTGAAAATATATCTGTGGAGCTCCCAGGAAGGGAGATCTGGAAGGAATGTTACCATATATATGACCATGCATACACTTTTTTAGAGTTAATGTTTTTCTCAGTCCTCAATAATTGGTGGTCTCCTTTGAGAGACAACCTATGAGCAGTTTACAACCTGTGTTGTATGAATGAGTTGATGATTATACAAAAATAATTGATAAGGAGGTAGCTTGGGAAATAAGAGACAACTGATTTGCCAGAAGGTTATTAAAATAATAGATTAAATACATTTTTGAAGCATAGCTTAGGTTGTTAAAAGTCAGCTTGCTATGAAAAGATATGTGTTTAACTATTCCTACCTTGAACACACATTGTATGTGTCTGCATGCAGGTATTTCCATGAATTAGCTCAGTGACCTTTAGGCAAATGAAAAAAATGTCTCCAATCCTCAGATCCCCTTGATGAATAGTGCTTGAAATAGAGATCATTTTAAGATTAAAATAAATTAAGTTATTTATAACAATTTTAACATAGCATTCTACAGTTATTATAGCTTATTATTGTTTTGTGCTATATGGAATTTTTATAACATATAAAATAGGGAAATAGTTGTTTTGTTAAGTAGGTTGGCTGTCCAGCAGGCCCCAGACGTCTTTCTCTCTGCTTCTTCCAAGTGGAGTTACAGGTACCTGTGACCGGCCTGGCTTTTACACTGCCACATGGATCTGAACTCAAATTCAGATACATACCTCTAGCCATTTTACATGTAAACCATCTGGTACAGATGTGTTACTTTTCCCAAATGACAATAAACAATCAAAACTAAAGTCAAGGCAGCAGTTTAAGCAAGTTATTGTGGCGCCTGTGCCACCGAGTCGAGGGAGAGGGACTGCGGATTTAATTCATACACACACACACACACACACACACACACACACACACACACACACACACTAACACAGCGGGTCCTTTGTGCTAAGAGAGAAGCAGCCGCGGCAGCGGTTTATTATTCTCTCCTTCCCAGAGTTCCAAAGAGCCTTCTTATAGGCATCCAAACAGGAATCCTCCTCCCAGGTGAAATCCCTCAAGAGGTAATCGCACACAGGAGGAAAAGTCTCGAGGAAGGGAGGGGCGCATTCTCAGAGCAGTAAACATGACTAGCTAACCAAGATAAACACAGACATGGAAGCTGCTAGAAACAGGACATGAAACAGCAAGACAGGCAGCCCAGTCGGGCCTGGTTCCTACAAGTTACTAATGATACAAGAAGACCCAAAAGTAGAATTAAAAGTAGCTAAGCAAAGGAAGCATGGCTGCCCTGGAGGAAGTCTGTGTTCTGGAAAATGCAAGCTAGAGAACTTTTCCCCTATAAATACTACATTTTAGGTACGACTTTTTGGCATCTCATCCTATACTCTGCTGGTGCTTTGCTTGAGTTGGTATTATTTTGTTAGTTGTTTTGTTTTAAAAATCTGTTTAGTGCTTGCATTATTAATTTAGTTTTTAAAATCTGCATAATTTACCAAGACTGTTCACTTGAATTCCATGAACTACAGCTCTTAGTTATTTGGTTAAGCTACTGCTGGGGAGATGGCTGACACATAAAGGCACTTGGTGTGTGAGCATGAGAACTTGGGTTCAGATCCACAAGACCAGTGTAAATGCTGGGCAGGTCACAGGTACCCATAACCCTAGCACCTGGGGGAGGCAGACAGGAAGATCTCGGGGTGGGGGCAATCTACTTAGCAAAACAAAGCAAAATGAAACAGCCAAGTTCATGTTTAGTGACAGATCCTTTCACAGAGGAAGACACCCAAAACCTCCTGGTCTACCCTAGACTCTGAACAGGAGAGCATATAACTGCATACACATGCACACACAGGAAAACAAGAGACTATTAAAATTAATAAGGCGTTATACCAAATCATTAAGTATTTGTATTAAATTTGTTTGTATAAAACTGTTTGTTTCTCAGTTTCTCCCTTAACCATCTATCATGCAAATAATTGAGGCTCATTTTTATTTGTTGAATAATAAGCTTCATAACATAATAACTGAGCAGTTATTAGTCTGTTCTTAAGCCTCTAAGCTAATTTGGCTTCTTCTCAGCATACATTCCAGAGACACTTGCGCTTTGTAGCTTTCCTGTTTCAGTACCTTGCTGATGTTTCTTGAGACCCTCATGTGACTCAATCCCCTGGCTGATTCTCCCACTTCCTCTTCTAATTCCTCCTCCTCTGGCTGGCAGGAAGTCCCGCCCTATTCTCTCCGCTGCTCAGTGATTGACTATAAGCTGCTTTATTGGCATATCAGGGGACAATTAGGGAGAAGTGTTTACACACCATTGAGACAGGAGATTCTCTGAACAAGGCTTGCATCCAGATATGGGCAGGGAGCACAGAAACCAGCATTTGAATTACACAATAACTTTATGCATACCTATTTGCTACTGTCATTAGGGAGAATAAGTTTAATGAATACAATGGCTTTCTCATCTATCTTTTCCTCCTTCTCCTCCTCCTCTTACTTCCACCCCTCCTCCTCAACTTTCTCTTCTTCCTCTTCCTTCTCTTCTTTCTTTCCTTTTTTTTTTTTTTTTCCTGTGCTGTAGGCTGGTGTAAACTTTCCTAATGAACACATTATTCTTTAATCCTTAACAGGAGTAGAGGATGTCATTTTTTTTTTTAGAAAAACTGGCAGTTGAGCACAGCATTATTGCTTTCAATAAATTTGTGGTGAATCATTGAATAATCAAGATGCCCTGAAAGGAAACAGGCCAGCAAGTAGGTGTGAACTACGCAAAGATTGGATGGCATTCTTTAAGGAAATTACTGAATAATAGTATGTGTCCTCTGTGAACCAGACTGTATAACTAGAGACACTTTCTTTGTAATTCCTCTGCAGGGATTCAAGTCCAACAGCCTTACCTAATATCCATCATAATTTCCCACAGGTGACGAACACAATTACATCAAGGATGACTCCAGTTTTAAAACAGGAATCACTGCTTCTTAAAAATTTATTTATTTATTATGAATACAGTGTTCTGCCTGTGTGGAAGAGAATCATTCCTTTTATGCTAATGCTCATGCGGCCACCCCATATATTCCTTTGTGTATGTAACAGAAAGCAACAACTATATAAAAAACAAAACACAGGAGACAGAAAAGAACATCTTTGCTAAGAGTCTTCCCCCAGTCAGGAGTCCTCCTTTATTCTTGATAGAGGGTAGTAGAACGTCACCTCTCACAAACAATTATTCCGAGAAAAGTCTCTCCGCAGGTCTTAGGGTATACTCAGAATAAAGCTATCCATTTTAAAATTTAATTTGTTTCAAGAGATTTTCCTGAAATTGGGGTATATCTGTCCTCTGTTTGTGTGCCTAGATACTTACTTTATGAGTACCAACTGGTGGGTCGTCTCCCAGGACAGGATCTCCTCATCATTTTTACCATTGGTCATTATCTCTAGTTATCCTTACTGCCTCTTGGCCTTTGCTTAGACAGATGTGATCAGCTTCTAGTTAACATCATGACTTCTGATCCCTTGCATAACATCTGGGCTAAAACTCTCGCCGTCATATTACCTTAAACAGAATAGAAAGTCTCCTTTTGTCTTTTTGTACAGATGAGATGAACAGAATGGAAGAATGAGGATATAAGACAGAGGGGTTCTTTGTGACTTGCTAAAATACAATTATTCACATTGGTGTTTGCTTAGGGAATTATCTCATTCCTCAGATCAGTCCTATGTGCCTTCACAGGATTGTCTTTTAAAGATATTAGTCATTAGGTTATACGAAATCCAACTTAGTAAAACTAACTGAGTATTGCTTTATTTTTAAAAATGACACGTGCAACTGTCTCTGTGTCTTAGGATTTCGATTGCTACAATAAAACATCATGACAAAAATAAACCAAAGTGGGATGTAGGGTTTAATTTGCTTACACTTCCATGTTAGTCTTCATCAAGGAACTCAGAACAAGAACACAAGCAGGGCAGGGACCTGGAGGCAGGAGCTGATGCAAACAGAGGCCATGAGGGGGTGCTGCTTACTGGTTTGCTCTCTATGGCTTGCTCAGCCCGGTTTCTTATAGTGCCCAGGACCACCAGCCCAAGGTGGGTGGGGACCTCCCATACCACTCACTATTTAAAGATCTTGGAGACGTGTTCTTAATTGCTCCCTCCTCTCTGATGACTCTAGCTTCTGTCAACTTGGTACAAAACTAGCCAGTGGACTCTAATTTCTGAGCTTCCACTAGACATGAAATTTTTGAGGATGCCACTAAACCCACTACAAACTTTTAGTGTGCTCTTGCAAGCTCTGCTCAGTCTGTAATCTGTTCACAATTCCCATTGACCCACAACCATGAACTGTTTTCTCCCAGAAACAACCACTCTGGTAAGTGTTTCAGAACGGTTTCATCTGATCATTGCATCTCTCTTTATTGGGCCATTCTGCTTTGTATCCTTACCAGCTACCGATAAGAAATTCCCAGAAGCTCAGCATGGAGGGTGAGCTTTAGATCTTCAGTCTCCCTCATCTCCTTCACACCCAATCTCCTAGTCTCATCCCCAGCCCTGTAGCAGAAATGAAACCAACAAGGAAAATGTAACTAGCTGGGTGTGGTGGCCTTTAATCCCACCTCTCAGGGAGGCAGAGGCAGGCAGATCTTTGTGAGTTTGAGGCCAGCCTGGTCTACAAAGCAAGTCCAGGGTAGCCAAGGTTACACAGAGAAACTCTGTCTCAAGAAAGAAAGAAAGAAACAAACAAACAAAAAAACAAACAAATAAAAAAAAAAGAAAGTCCCCAAATACAGAGAATGTATCCTGATAGCCAATGCTCCCTGCCTCACTAGGAGCACTGCCATATGAGATGCTGGTGTGAAGATATGATACAGACAGGCATCTGGACACATTTCATACAAGAAACCTGTCAAACAGAACGCTTTTCACATATTCTACCTTTCGGCACAAAGTCCCACTCTTGGCACAACAGTCCTTAAAGGAAGAGACAACCTGAGTAAATTAGAAAAGAGACTATGCAATAGTAACGACTGTCACTTTAAAATGGAATATGAAGAAATTTCTAACAGTATCTTGGTGTCTCTTCAGGTAATTGTTAGTGTAAGGTAAAAAAAATTTTCTGCTTCATTTTTCTTTGCTTTCTAATTACCTTAGCAAACTGAATTCCTCTGCTATGTTACAACCCTGAAATAAGTTGGTCCCCAAGGCTAGCTAGCCCACGCACTTATACTGCAAAGATTAAGTGCATTGATAAATATAAATAGCACATGTACTACAAATATCCAGTCTTGAAATTTAAATAATATTTATCAATTGTACAAGTGCCGGGCAATGTGTGTATGTAAATTTTTTAAATAATTCATAGCATGCCAAATAACCTGGTACAAATTACTTTCTGTGCTTCAAGGCTGTCACAGAATTTTCTTACATTTTCTCATTTGCAATTCAGAGCTTGAAGAATTACAGAGCTTAGCTCTAGTTGTAAGCATTGTGGTTAGGCCAGGGAAAGGTCATGAAACTATTACAAAGAAAAATTATGAAAATCTCTGTTTTTGGAAACTAATTTAATTCTTTTTACAGATATCTATAGTGAAAGAAACTGTACTTCTGCCTTTAAAGACAGTGTTGCCTTAGACATTCATAGAACTTGAGCCTTGGTTTTTGTCATGGGCACCTTAATCAAAGACTGGAGTTTGTGAATTAACTTTCTACTTTATAAAGTTGTTAAAGGAATTAAGTAACAAGTAACTTAAATGTTTTGTGAAAATTAAACTGAAATATAACTACAGGTTTCTGTTTAGAAGAATCTGATGTTTTGTGCTCTCCTTTTCTTCAGAGTGCTGAACGACACTGTCTCTTAATTAATAGAATCCTCCACTAGCGTAGGAAACACTATATTTCTCATATTATATGTAGCTGGAGGTCACCAGTCAACTATCATCTGACCAGTGAGATGTGTAAGCTGTCGTGCTGGGGATTCTGGAAACATCTCTTATAGGTCTGCTAGTGTTCATCATTTCTCAATCTTATTTTATCGTCCTCTTCTCTGTTTATGCTGCTGGAGATGAAGCCATAGCAGAAGAGCCACAGCAGGCACATAGCACATGGGATGACCTTGAAGATAAAGCCACAGTGAGCCACAGCAGGCACATAGCACAGTGGGATGACTGTGAAGATGAAGCCACAGCGTATAGCATAGTGGGATGACCTTGAAGATGAAACCATGGTGTACATCACAGTGGGATGACCTTGAAATGGAAAGCATACATTTTGCTGTTGAGCAATAAAATAGAAATGTTGAGGACTCTGGCTTGTGTTATATAATGCCTCTCCAAACTGAGTGGATCTGGAGTCGTTTTAAAAGAGACTGCCACCTAAATCACAATAATTTTGGAATATCTTGAGATATACTTGTGGCTGACATAAAACTAATTGTTGAGCATTACACAAAACAAACTATTACTAAGACAAAATTTTTTTTTCTTTCATTAGGTCTTCAGAATGGTCTGTGAGAAATACATAGAAAATGTTTCATTCCTCTATAAATACAAAATTAAATATGAATTATTTATTTTAACCTATTACCTTAATTCTCAAGTCATTATATATATATATATATATTATCAATCATATATGAATATTTGTGTTTAGACTATATATAATTTAATGAGAGACTCTTATAATAGAGAAAATATTTCTAAAACTCTCTAGTTGGAAATCTTAACAAAAAAAAGAGCAACTTCCATCTTTAGCTCTGTTCTTTGGAACAAAGTCTCATAGTTCAGGCCTGGCTGGCCTTGAACTTTACATGTAGACCAGACTGTTCTCAAACTTGCAGTGATCCGCCTGCCTATGCCTCTCCAGTACTGGGACTACAGGCATGCTGCACTAGGATTGGCAGTTCTTTGAGAGAAACAGTACATATCATAGGAACCCACAACTGAAATGTGTGCTATCTGTGTCTTAGTATGTATCGCTCTGTCTGTTTGAATGCTATGCTGTAACCAATCATCTCCTTTTACCTACACATTAGAATGCAGTTAAATTTAAAGGCTAAAGACTTAATATGCATTAGGATAAAATTATGAAAGAAAGGGAGGATATTTAACCTTTATGAGTAATAAATTGCTGAATTTAAAGACAAATAAGGATATATATATATTAGATGTAAGATCAAAGTCTTACATTTTAGTAAAAACAAAGTTTTAAATCATCAGCTTTTAGAATTTCTATAGGAATGAAAATAAATTGGTGTGTGTAAATGTAACAAAGACTAGAAAATGATGATCAGGAGAGACAATTGTCAGTGTGACTGACTCACGAAGCTTTCTTCACGTTACACTTGTCATCCAGGCTCATCAAAACATATTCACTCGTCAGGGGTGTTTTTGATATCTTGAAATTGTAAGGGAAAACTTTACAGACAACTCAATTTTTAAAAATCGTTCATGATGGTTAGACTTATTTGTTATTTTGACAAGATTTTTAATTACCTAAAAGACATCTTTGGGCATTTCTGTGAGGGTGTTTCCATGGAAAATTAGCTGACAGTGAAGCATTTATAGTGGATGGCTCCTTCCAGTAGGCAAGGGGTCTGGTCTGAGTGGGTTGGTGAGACGGTTCACCAGGAAAGAATACTTACCGTGCAAACAAGAGGACCACAGGTCAGATCCCAGCACCCATATAACAGTGCAGGCTCCGCATGTATGCCTGCAACCCAGCTCTGAGGAGCATGGGGACAGGACTGCCAGGGCTTGCTGTCTTTCAGCCAGGCTGAGAAAATATGAGTGTTCAAGAGGTGACTCTGCGTCAAAGTAAAAGATGGAGAGAGACACAGTAAGAAACCCTGATCTCTGTGTGCATTCATGGGTGCATACCACTGCATTCTACACATATGTGCACACGCGTGCGCGCGCGCGCGCACACACACACACACACACACACACACACACAAAAGTTAAAACAAATGATAAATAAAACCAATTTAGAATATAAACAGGTCTGCCATTGGCATCCCATCTCTTTTCTGAACAATTGTGTCTACAGCTGCTGCTGACAAGCTGACACCTTCTGCAGACTTCAAATTCAAAATCCATTGGGCTTCCAATGTGTGTTCAATACAACCGACTCTCCAGGGCCTACACAGGCCTTTAGCATTGATCTGGGACTGTTGAGGCACCCAGCTTTCTAGACTGAGCATCTACTGGGTTCTCAACCTCCTGAAAATCCAGAAAGCCATTATTATGAGAACCAAACCAATAAAGCATCCCTCCTCCCTCTCTCTCTCTCTCTCCATCTCATCTCTATCTCTTTCCTGATCCTGTTTCTTGATAAACCCTAAACAACACAGGACGAAAAGTAAAATTTGAACATGAAATCCAGTTATGTTAGGGCCATGATTGAGAGCTAAATGTGAATTTGACCTTCACAATAGGAGGCTTCTGAAAAGATCAATTAAGGATATTTGTAGTTTGCATATTCAGAATTCCCACATATTATGTTCGACCAAATAGCAAGCCTGTTTGTTTGTTTATTTATTCACACTACATCCTGATTATAGCCCAGTCCCTCTTCTCCTCCCAGTCCCATGCTCTCTCCCTCTTCCTCCTCCCCCCTTCACTATTCCTCAGAAAACAGGACCCCCACACACATACCAACCCACCCCAGCTCATCAAGTCTCATCACAGCTGAACTCATCCTCTTCCCCTGTGGCCTGGTGAGGTAGCTCTACCAGGGGGGCAGGGATCAAAAAGCAGGCAACAGAGTCGAAGTCAGAGACAGCCCCCCTCGCCCCCGCTCCCCTTACTAGGGAACTCACATGAGGACTGAGCTGCCCATGGGCTACATCGGTGTAGGGGCCTAGGTTTATTTAGTCCCTGTGTTTTTTGCTGTGTGCTTCAGTTTCCATAAGCCCCTCTGGGACCTGGTTAGTTAGCTCTGTTGGTCTTCTTGTGGACTTCCTGTCACCTTCAGGTCCTTTTGTCCTTCCCCCTACTTTTCCCCAAGACTACCTAAGCTTTGCCTCATGTTTGGCTCTGAGTCTCAGCATCTGTTTTGATTTGCTGCTGGTTTGAGCCTCTCAGAGGACAGCTATGCTGCGCTCCTGTCTGTGAGCATAGCCTAGTGTTGTTAATGGTGTTAGGGGCTGGCTTTCTTCCATGGGGTGGGTCTCAGGTTGGGCCAGGGATTGGTTGGACAATTCCCTCAGTCTGTGCTCTATCTTTATCCCTGTACATCTTGTGGGCAGGGTAAATTTTGGGTCAAAATGGGGTACAGAGATAAACAGAGAATTCTTAACAGAGGAGTCCTGAATGGCTAAGAAGCATTTAAAGAAATGCTCAATGTCCTTAGTCATCAAGAAAGTACATATCAAAATGACTCTGAGATTCCATTTTACACCTGTCAGAACCGCTTAGATCAAAAATTCAAGTGACAGCACATGCTGGCAAGGATATGGAGAAAGGGGAACACTCCTCCATCGCTGGTGGGAGTGCAAACTTGTACAATCACAAGTTTGGGGGTGGAGGAAGGGGAGGGGGCAGTGGGGATGTATGCAAATGATGAGAGCAGACAACCAGAAGTATTTTTACTTCTTTTGGTGTTACAGATACAAGCAGAATTTTCCAGGGTTGAAGAGGCAGGAACACAAGTAGGCCAAAAACATAAGGCACAGGAAGCATAACTTTTGTTATGCTTAGAACTCTTTTGAGTTCTATGAAGATGCAGGGTTGGAGGCCTAGCAGAAATGACAGACATTCTGGCTCTGGGTGTAGCTGTCAGCTAGAGCCTTGAGGAAAAACTAAAAGCGAACTGTAAGTTTTACGAGGGAGGGGCCTCTGACCTCATTGCCACTCTCGCTTATGGGTTTGCCTAAATCAATTGCAAGTATCTGTACTGGCTGGTTTTGTGCCGACTTACCACAAGCTAGAGTCAGGAGAGAGGAAGGAGTCTCAGTTGAGGAAATGCCTCCATGAGATCCAGCTGCAAGGCACTCTCTTAATTAGTGATCAGGGGGACGATCCAGCCCATAGTGGGTGGGGGCATCCCTGGACTGCTGTCCTTGGCTCTATAAAAAAGCTGGCTGAGCAAGCCAGGAAAGCAAGCCAGTAAGCAGCACTCCTCCTTGGCCTCTGTATCAGTTCCTGCCTTCAGGTTCCTGCCCTGTTTTAGTTCCTGTCCTTGCTTCCTTCAATGATCAACAGTGATATGAAAGTATAAGGCAAATAAACCCTTTTTTCTCCAACTTGCTTTTTGGTCATGGTGTTTTGTTGTAGCAATAGAAACCGTAACTAAGACAGTATTTGAAATCAAAAGTTCTCTATTGTTTCAGCAGTGGCCATTTGTCCAGCGTACACTGGGGCAAGATTTGGACCAATAGCCGAACAAGTGAACTCAGTATGATGTTTCCAAAATGAAAATTTGGAAATTTCATTAGCCTGCAGCCAGGATAAGGGTGTGTATTTTGGAATGGTGAACTTAGAAAGCATGGCAAGGCCCAGGATCTAGGAATAATAATAATAATAATAATAATAATAATAATAATAATAATAATAATAATAATAACAACAACAACAACAACAACAACAACAACAACATGGGTCAAAATCTAGTAGCTTAGTGCATCTTCTAAATCTCCAAATGACCAATGACCAAATGACCCTGTAAAGTAAGGGAGGAGTCTTTAACTTTACAAATTCATGGAGCAGAGACAGTAGACGAGTCTCAATGCACTCAGCTGGTTCTTGCAGCCAGTGGAAAGTCTCTGTTACCTTCCACTGAGCAGGTCTTACTGAATCCAGTGAACTCTGAAACCTAACTAGGGTGCTTCTAGCTTAGGTCCAGTGGAGGACTGTGTCCTGTTTTGTTATGTTTCATTCATGGTCAGATAGAATGCAGAGTAGCCTCCTACCTAGGTCAGACTGTGTCATGTGAGACAGTAAGGTGTGTGTGTGTTTGTGTGTGTGTGTGTGTGTGTGTGTGTGTGTGTGAGCGAGAGAGAGAGAGAGAGAGAGAGAGAGAGAGAGAGAGAGAGAGAGAGAGAGAGAGAGAGAGAGAGAGAGAGAGAGAGAGAGAGAGCAACAAAAAGTAAAGGCTGCCTGAGGAAATAGGTGGCACTCAGGTCTCAGCTATCTGCTAGAGGTGAGGACTCAGATGTCTTCCTGAGTCTTCTGGCACCATAGATTATTTTAAAAGGCAGTTTAGGGCCTGGAGAGATGGCCCAGAGATTAAGAATGCTGGCTGCTCTTACAGAGGTCCTGAGTTCAATTCCCAGCAACCACATGGTGGCTCATAACCATCTATAATGAGATCTGGTGTCCTCTTCTGGCCTGCAGCATACATGCAGGCAGAATTCTTTATCCATAATAAGTAAATCTTTAAAAAAGAAAAAGAGGGTTTTTTTTGTTGTTTGTTTTGTTTTGCTTTGTTTTTTGTTTGTTGGCAGCTTAAAGAGATAAAAGGTAGAAATAGAGGTTTGGTCAGAACTTAGGCAGGGCCATATTTATTTATGGTGAGGGGTGTCTTTGTCCAAATGTTTTATTTTAAGAGAGCTTACAATTGTCTGGCTCGAACAACAAAAGACAGGAAAATAGTCCACTTCCATTGAAGCAAGTGTTCATTTGAATTCTCACGTCATAGGCTTCGGTGACATTGAACTGAGCAATCCTTACAGTTAGAACAGTGTCCTGATATTCAGTAGCACACAGGTGTGTGTGCATGTGCTTGCCAAAGCTTCGGCTATGAGAATGCTGCATTTTAATTAGATTCTTTGATAATTTGTACATGAAGAAAATGTTTATAAGAGCGTTTCAGCTAATACATAAATCTACTGTGTAGAAAGACCTGCCTAACAACAATTTCCATGCCCTCTTCCTCCTGTAAGTAATTATAGAAAAGATAGACACATTTTAAACAATGTAACGTTTTTGTGTTCTTAGAAATAACTTATATATCATAAAAAAATTATTTGAAAAGTGTGAGAATATCACTCAAGCCATCTAGAATTCATATTGCTTCCTCAGAGCTAAACATCTGTGGATTAACGAATACAAAAACCGTCTACTGCCATGCATGAATATGGGATACAACCTAGTACAAGTCTAATTCTTTGATTCCTGATACTTTCGGTATCTTATGGAAGATGTAGTAAGGCATGTTGTTGTCTGCTTGCAATATCAGAAATCCAGAAGTTATAAGAAGAGAGTTGAAGGCCAGCCTGGGTTACCTAGCAAGACCTTGCCTCAATGATACCAGAGTAAGGGGCTAGTGGGGAGCACAGAGAGAGAGAGAGAGAGAGAGAGAGAGAGAGAGAGAGAGAGAGAGAGAGAGAGAGAGAGAGAAGAAAGAGAAGAAAAGAAAGAGAGAGAGAGAGATATGACAGACAGACAGAGGCTGAGGCAATGAGAGACAGAAGAAAGAAAGGTAAGGAGAAAGAAGTAAAAGAATTAAACACATTGGGGAGAATAATATTTTGACTTTAAAAAAAAATCTAAATACCTTGTAAAGACACTGGAAATGTTTGCATAGTTACTGCCATACCTCCCTCAAAAATCTCTCTAAGTAAGAGCCAAAGAGACACTTGCCAAGTTTGAAGACATGTTTCCAATGTTGGAACGACGATGGCACATGAAAGGGGGCTCAAGAAATGTTGAGAAAAGCTTTAGTCCTCACAGAGAATTAGCCTGGTTTGTTTTCAGTCTTTGATAACAATGGTTTTAAGTTTGGAAAGGCAGTTGCTTACATAAGTCTGAAATTTTTTAACTTCTAAGTATAAGTGACCTTAGTAAATTGGTGAAGACATCAATATTTTCATTGACAAAGATGTAAGCATAATTGGAAGATTGAAGCTGCAGTTAAATCATATAATATGTAGATATACAATTTGAAAATTCAAGACTAGGAAAATTCTCAATGGCTACATTCATTCACGTCATTATCTTGAGCTCCTTATTAAAATAAAAGCATGTATCAATTTACCTGACAACACCAGTCAATGGTGCATTTAGGGAAACACGTGGCCATGCTAATAAAACTAACAGCATGTTTGAAAGGCTTTTTTCCTAACAAGAGGCATTGCTAAATTGAGTGCCTTTAAAACACAGTAGACTTTTCAAATAGGAGGTAAAAAGTTATTATCATGAAGGAGTGAGTGATGCTTTATTGGCTAAGAGTCTAATTTGTATCTCATTCTACAATTTTGAACATAAAAGAGACAATTAGATTTCTGACATAGAAGTTGCAGTTGAAAAAACCTGTCTAATTAAAAGTTCAATTCTGAACTTCATATGGAAAAACAAAAAACCCAGAATAGCTAAAACAATCTTGTACAATAAAAGGTGCTCCGGAGGAATCTCCATACCTGATCTCAAACTGTACTATAAAGCAATAGTAATTAAAACAGCATGGTACTGGCACAGCAACAGGCTGGTTGATCAGTGGAATCGAATCGAAGACCCAGATATGAATCCACACACATATGGTCACTTGATTTTTGACAAAGAAGCCAAATCCATTCAATGGAAAAAGAATAGCATCGTCAACAAATGGTGCTGGTCTAACTGGAGGTCTATGTGTAAAAAAAAATGCAACTGGACCCATATTTGTCACCTTGCACAAAACTCAAATCCAAGTGGATTAAAGAACTCAACGTAAAACCAGAGACACTAAGTCACTTAGAGGAAAAAATGGGGAAGAGCCTGGAACACATTGGCACAGGAGAAAACTTCCTGAACAGAACACCAACGGCCCAGGCCTTAATGTCAATCATTAATAAATGTGACCTCATGAGGCTGAGAAGCTTCTGTAAGGCAGGAGACACTGTCAAGAGAACAAAGAGAAAGCGTAAAGACTGGGAAAAGATCTTCACCAACCCTACATCTGACAAAGGTCTAATATCCAAAATATATAAAGAACTCAAGAAATTAAACACCACCAAACCAAATAACCCAGTTGAGAAATGGGGCTTGGAACTAAACAGAGAATTCTCAACAGAGGAATATCAAATGGCTGAGAAACACTTAAAGAAATGCTCAACCTCCTTAGTCATCAGGGAAATGCAAATCAAAACAACTCTGAAATTCCATCTTACACCCATCAGAATGTCTAAGATCAAAAATTCAAGTGACACCACATGCTGGCGAGGATGTGGGGAGAGAGGAACACTCCTTCATTGCTGGTGGGAATGCAAACTAGTACAGCCACTTTGGAAATCTATCCGGTGCCATCTCAGAAAAATGGGAATAGGGCTTCCTCAAGACCCAGCTATTCCACTCCTTGGAATATACACAGAAGATGCTCCAGCACACAACAAGAAAATTTGCTCAACCATGTTCATAGCAGCCTTATTCATAATAGCCAGAACATGGAAACAGCCTAAGTGTCCCTCAGTAGAAGAGTGGATAAAGAAACTGTGGTACATATACACTATGGAATACTACTCAGCTATTAAAAACAAAGAATTCCCGAAATTTGTGGATAAATGGATTGAGCTAGAAATGATCATAATGAGTGAGTTAAACCAGAAGTGGTATATACTCACTTATATCTACATACTAGGCCAAGGGGCATGTCCCACGAAAGCCTTCATTTACCAGGAAACTGGGACAGAGGGGAGGGCATCCTATTGGGACTCTAAATGAGAGAAGCATGGGAGAATAGCAAAGTAGAAGGATCCAGCGGGTCCTAGAAACCTACAAGTAGAACATTATGATAGGCAGATTTGGGCCCAGGGGTCCCACTCAAACTAAGGCACCAGCCAAGGACAATACAGGCGGTAAACTTTAAACCCCTACCCAGATCTAGCCATGGTCAGAACATTCTCCACAGTTGAGTGGAGAGTGGGATATGTCTTTCTCATGTACTCTGGTGCCTCACATTTGACCATATCCCCTGAAGGGGGGACCTGGTGGCACTCAGAGGAAGGACATCAGGTTGCCAAGAAGAGACTTGATACCCTATGAGCATATACAGGGGGAGGTAATCCCCCTCAGGAACAGTCATAGGGAAGGGGAATAATGGGAAAATGGGAGGGAGGGAAGAATGGGAGGAAACAAGGGATGGGATAAACATTGAGATGTAACAAGAATAAATTAATAAAAAGAAAAAGAAAAGAAAAAGAAAAAACCTGTCTATAAGTTATTTAATAGCTATTGACAGAAGAAAAGTATTAGTAAAAATGGGAATATTATCTCTTAATTGTGGTAGTAGTTATGCCATGGTATGTTCTTGACAAAACTCATAGACATGAAGGATTAGGGAGGCTGAATTTTGTTGGATGTAATTTTATTTCAATATAATAGAAATAAAAAAATCACAGTCTTTGGTTGCTGATAACGGCATACCCAGGGACCCAGGAGTGGAGACCATGAAACTTGTGTGACAAGGATCCGAGCTTGAGGTCAAGAGTTGGGCCGCCTGACAAAGTTGCGATCCCTCCTGACCCCTGAGCTCATGAGTTTGCGATGCCACCTATGACTTTCACAACAGTTGCGTTTACTCTGCTCTCCTCTCTCCTTGTCTCGATGTGCTCCTTTCCCTTGTCCTTGGTTCTCCAAAAATCACTGAGCACAGAAAGGTTCATGTTCTGCCAAATTAAAGTAATAATACCTGGCCATTAACTCATGCTTAAGGATAAAAATGTCTCTGATGAGGAAGCAACATTAATTTGGGAAAAATGCAAAAATTGTTCCTTACTACATTTTTCAATAGTTTATGATTTAAAAATGACATATGAAAAGCACGAGACATTGAGGAAAGAAATTTCTAGCATTGTATCTTTGATTAAGCAAAAAAGGAAAGAGCCTATGAATTGGAACTTTTTCTTTTGTTTTGTTTTGTTTTTTGTTTTCTTTAAAATTAATTTATTTTATTTTTTAACATTTTTATTTTTTACATATATATTTATTTTATTACACATAAATACAATAAACTTCCTATAGCAAGAAGAACCATGGCACAATCAGGAATTACATAAATGTTACATTCTTAGTGTTTTGGCTATTTGTCTACTCTTCAATTTCATGCCTAAATCGTTACTCACAAGGTTATTTTTAATTCATTGCTATAGAATTTTGTATGTAGATGCAAAATAAATTTTATTCTAGACACAGTGGTATAGAATTCAATTGTACATTTATCATTTATTCTTCACACAACTCAATTATAATACAAGATTTATTTCCAATACTTTGAAAGTGCTAGTGCAGGCTGTTTAGGATAAGTTAAGTTATACAAGTTGATTATTAGCTTATCAGATCAGATTATGGTCATGTCAATTTCTGGTCTACTTTTATCACAAGAATATACATCTTAGGTATAGCAGATAGATATGAGTCTATAGAAACATAAGGTAAGATAGTTAGATAAGTTCTTCAGAAACCTCAGAGTCATGCAGAATATGGCATCTTAAAATATTTTTATTATTTTAAAGATTCACTGACAATAAAACAGGTTAAATAACTCCTGGCAACACCCAGCATACCCCAAAGAGGATGATGAGCATCAAAGACCCTTCTTATGGAGATGGCTTCAAATGTGGCAAACAAGCCACTGGGCAAAATGTCCTCATTTCTACCACAGACAGAATTCTGCCTAAAAATGGGCAAGCTTGGAGACAAGCAGAATCAATAGCCAAACTCTGCCAAGATGAGGTAAGCAAGTCCCCAATAGTTCCTGCCTCACAAATATGTCTGAAGTGGAACTTTTAAGAAAAGACTCGGGTGGATTCTGAGGAAGGCATAAACCAAGAGTGGAATGGTGAGCAAAGCAGCTCGGGTTAATGATTTAACTTTTATGGAAAGATTGGTTGCCACAGATATCAGACCTTGGAGTTGCCATACTAAAGAAGAAAAATTTAAGATTCTTACAGAAGACATTAGAGCTTAAGGATGAAGCTACATTTGCTGTAGTCAAGGAGCCCATAAAAGATGTCTAACTAACTATCAAACTGAGTTTGAAAAATTAACCACAACTTGTGTCCAGTACTTCTATACAAAATAGTTTAGAAGTACTAACGTCTAGTTGAAAGGAAATCACAAAAGCTGTCACCTTTGGCCAAAACCAAAACTCTCCAAAGAGTTCAAATACTGAAGTTATAAGAAATAAAATAACCTGCTTGCTTTTGGGGTGAGTGGGGCATAGACATGGAACTTGCTTCTGTTTCCTGAAATTTAGATGAGATTGAAATTCTGTAGGTTTTTTTTTTTTTTTCAGCTATCATGTGAAATAATTGACTTTACTTCCTTAACATTTTTTTTTTTTACTTTACTTCCCTTAAAAACTAAATAAAGAACTGAAGTTTGTGTTCTGTGGTCTGCTCACTCACTCGCTCACTCGCTTGCTTGTATGCTTATACGGTTGCCTGCCAGCGGCTACCAAGAACACCACCTGTCATCTGGCATCAAACATCTGACTCAAGACTTGATTTTTGTGCCTTTGCTGTTCATCCCTGCTTCAAAGACTCTCGCAACATCTAGGAGTGCTAGGGCTGGTCCCCCACATTTCATTAGGTAATTTTTGGGTTCAAATATATGTCATTCACAAGAGGAACCTTGTCAAACTGTGCAGCTTCATTCATTTAGTGTTAAAATAAAATGCTAAACTATCCCTAAAGGCCTTATAGGCTTGATCTGCAGCCTGTAGATCTTCTGGGAAGATAGAACATACCTCAAAATATTAAGGACTATATACAACAAACCCATCATATTAAGTGGGCACAAACTGGGAGCATTTCCTCTAAAATCAGCAACAAGACAAGCATGTCCACTCTGTGTTTTCTTAACTTGATACAATGCCTGAAGATTTAGCTATGGAAATTATACAAGGGAAAGACATACAGCAACAGGAAGAGAAGACATGCTACTTCCTTTTGCAGATGACACATAATACTTGGACATAATTAACTCTTCAGTAAAGTTGCAGCTTATAAAACCAATATAAAAATAGCAACCCATATTTGTACTAATACAAACTATCCAAGAAAGAAATTAGGATAAAAATTCTATTCAAAATAACTCACCCTAAATCAAGCATTTAGGAATATATCTGATCATAGAAGTGAAAGACTCCTACAACAAAAACTTTAAGATATCAAAAAAGGAAGGAAATCATGGAGGATATGGAGATTATGGAGAAATATTTCACATTCCTGAATAGGCAGAATTAATATTGTGGAAATTGTGAAACCCAGCCATTGTGACTCTATCTTGTTGCTAGACTTCATCTTAGGCCTGTCCTTCGTCCTGTCCTCAAGGTCGCCCCAGTTACTGTAAAAAACCATAAACTGTTCCAGGAAAAGAACCACACTAGGCCTGAACCAATCAGGGCACAGAAGGAAAGCACCTAATGTCCCTCAGATTTTAAGCATTTTGTGGTGAGGCTTAACCAATCCTCTAGTGCCAACCCAACCTTGCTAAATGTTAACCAATCTTGTAACTGTCAAACTGGAAACTCCCATTCTTTGTCATAACCATGATTAAAAAAAAAAAAAAAAAAAAAAAACCTTGTCTAATGGCAGTTCAGGGCTTTCCTACTGATCCACTGCTTAGGTGAGGTTTGAGAGCCCTTGGGCTCGAGTTTAAATAAAGACCCCTTGCTTTTGCACATGGCGCCAGACTCCTGGTAGTCTTTGGGAATATAGCTATCTGGGCATAACAGAAATGTCTATGCAACTAAATTTAATTTGTAAAATTAAATACATTAATTAAATAAATTCTGATAAATGCAATATTTATCAGAATTCACATGTCATATTTCACAAGTTAAAAAAAAATGCCAATAGAACCACAAAAAAATAAAATAAAATATAGCCAAAGCATCCTACGTAGTAAGAATAATGCTAGAGTTCTTAGAATACCCAACCTCAATTTTTTTCTATAGAGCTATAGTGATAGACAGCTTGATACTGACATAAAAGCAAACAATTAGACCAGTGGGATAAAACAGAGGCCCTAGAAACAGGCAGTGAAGATGTACTCAGTTAATTTCTGGAAGAAAAGGAAAAGCGTACATTTGGGAAAAGCATATTCTACAAATGGTGCTGGCATGACTGAATTTCTACCTCAGAAGAGTGAAATTAGATTTATTATCTATTATCTTATACATTAATCAAAAATTCAAAATGGATCAGAAACATTAAAATCTGAAGCTTCAAGATACTGAGGAAAGAAGTTTTTAAACTGAGCACCAAGCACATGGAAACTGACCTTGAGTGTCAACAGATGGGACTACAAAAAGAAAACAGCATACAGGGTTCACAGGCAGCCCAACAGGGGGAAACCTTTACCAGCTGCACCTCATCCAAGGGTCTAATTACCAGAATTTACAAATAATTGTAGAAATTAAACACTAGGAAATAAAGCTTCAACCAACAAATGTATTGAATAAACAGTTTTCAAAAAAGTTAAAAAAAAAATGACCAAAGCAATTTTTACAATATCCCAAGATATCAAGAAAACATAAATTAGAATTACTGTGAGCTACCACCTCTCCCCAGTCAGAATGGCTATCACCTACAGATCTAACAACAAATGCTGGAGGATGTAGAGAGAAAGGAATCTGTTGGGATAACCCGCACATTTTGTATAAAGGCGTGTCCCTGTATTCTCAATTGTTAATTCTGTACAGGCAGAGACCCCAGGCTAGCAGGATATCTCAAGGTTTGCCACTTCCTCTCCTGCCTAGGACCATGGTTAAGGTCACAAAGTAGCCCTCAATGCCGACTGGATAAGTAAGGAGTGTGGGTTTTGTATAATACATGGTGGCTGGAGCTGGCACAGAAGAACCAAGAGAAGGAAAGAGGCAGGAGAACTAGAGGAGAGCCTGGACCACGTGCAACGGCAGAGAACTCAGGTTAAGTGAGATGGGCTAGCTGAGAGACTGCCCTAGCAAACAGGCCGACAGCCTTATGCTATACAGATGTCTCCATGTCTTTAATGTTAAACTTCAAACAGGTCCCCCAAAAGCCCATGCAATTGGAACGGTTACTCACTGTTCATACTGGTACAAATAAAATACGGCAACCTTGGACATCAGTTCAGAGATTTCACAAAACATTCAAAATAGAACTATCACATGATCCAGTTATTTCACTCCTGGGCATATATTCAGATATCTCCATATCCTGGCAGAGACATATATGTACGCCCATGGTTATTACTTCTTTATTCACTATACCAAAGCATTGAAATTGATTTAGTTGTCCACCAACAGGTGAATGGAAAATTATATATATACATATGTATGTATGTATGTATGTATGTGTATATATATATATATATATGTATATATAAAAGCATTCTATCGTGAATGAATAATGGTCAACTCTAAAGAAAACTGAAGTTTAAAGTTTTGTAGGGAAATGGATGAACTTAGAATAATCAAAATCACACAGTCTTAGAAGGAAAACCCTGCATGTTCTTTATAAAATGTGAAACATAGTAAATAATATATAAATAAATGTACTTGTGGGTACATATATAAGAAATTCTAAATACAAGGGGATGAGGAACTGAAGGCAGGTAATAGACACAAGTTATGAAAGAATACAATGCTAATATTTTTCTCTGGTTCTAATTCTGTCATGTCTTCTTTTTTTTCCTTTGGTGGTAGATGAGTACATAAATTTTGGTACTTAATCTGTAAAGTTTAATGTGCAGCTCCATAGGTTCGATTCAGAATGCTTCTTCATTGAGTTATATAGATTTGGGGCCTGGCTTATTATGGTGTGTGATGTTTTTATTTAGTTGCAAGTTTTTGTTTTAACAATGAGGCTTAGTAAAATTTAAAAAAAAAATTAAGACAGAAATTATTGGGAAGATGTTGGGTCATAGTGGGTATGCTCTTATGGAAGCTGAGAATAAGGCTTGGCTTGTACCCACTCTTTCCTTCTTCCATTTCCTCCTTGCTTCCAAGACCTGACATAAACGTGCTTCATCCTCAGGAGCGCCTACTGGACCACATTCAAAGAATGATGCGGACCTGATGGCTATGTTTCAAATCCCAGAAAAGAGTTGAGGTGCCTATTTAATATATCAGGGCAGTCCTGGCCTCCCGGTTTCCCCAGCATCCCTCAGTCCCTACCTGTTTCAAGGTATGGCTGGAATACCCTGCCCTCTACCTGAACCCTCTAACCCAGGGGCTGGCCTGCCCTTCCCCCAGAGGCTCTTCCTTATATAATCCAGTATTTTGTACCTTTGAGCTCCTGGCTGCTGCTCCTGGCTCCTCTCCCTTCCCCCTTCCTTCCCCTCCCCCTCTCCCACATGGATCAGGGTTATGTCCACTCCGGACTCTCTCACATTTCGCTGACTCCGGCTATGCTCTCCAACATATTTAGAATAATCTGTCTGCTCTATTATAGCTGTGAGAAATCATGTCCTTTCCTTTTATTTCTCTTATCATTCTCTGACCACTGTTGAAATACTCAAAATGGCGAATAAAAATAACCCCTTCCTCTTTTTTGGATGCTTCTTTCAGGTGTTTTGTTACAGTAGCAGAAATCTAACAAAGAAAATAAGCACCAAGAGAGTGGCTGCTGCTATAACAAAGTGAAAGAGGCTTTGGAATTGGTTTGTTAGAAGAGTTTGGAAAAAAAAAATCAGAAAAGCAGTTTAGATAAAGCCTGGACCACTGTAAATGGAGTTGAATGGGTGTCTTTGGGGGCAGCTCGGAAGGCCAGAATGCTAGTACAAATGAAAACAATAAAGACTATCTTCACGAGGTTGCTGAGGAAAATGAGGACTATATTGGGAACTAGATAGCAGGCCATCCTTGTACATCATGGCAAGAACTTTATCTTTCTTTTGTTCAAGGCCCGAGACACCATGGCAGCAAGGCTTTGAGGTTGAAGGGCCATGTTTGCTAACTTTTAGCCAAATTCACAGTGAGAATTGTGAGCAAAAGGTCAAAAAAGAAGATTGAGAAACCTTGCCGCTCAGCTCATTTGAAGACAAAGCCAGGATGATATCAACCTAATGAAATTAAGAAGAACACAAACATTTACATGATGCAGCAGGAAAACCATCCTGAGAGCGTCCAGAACTGTTAGGACCCTACCCATCACCAGCTCAAAATGGCAAAGTGCCCACTCTTTTCAAAGACTTCCAAAGCACTTTTTAAAGAAGAAAAAAAAAAAAATCCCGGGGCATCCTGCTCACCCAGGACTTTCTAAACCAGCTATACAATTAAGGGTGCAGCAGCCGTGATTCGAACACCCCAGGAATAGCGCATAGGGCAGACAGACCCTGATAACATCCCTGTGTGCTGATTTTGCAGTCGTGTGTGTGTGTGTGTGTGTGTGTGTGTGTGTGTGTGTGTGTGTGTGTGTGTGTCGGGATGGGGTAAGAGCCCTAGCAAGGAGCCCCTGACAGGGTGATGAGTGAAAGCCAAAGCTGTGAAGGAGATTACCAGGAGACAAAAATGCCAAGAATGTGGACCAACTACAAGGAAAGCAGAGAGTAGGGAGAGCTAGCCTTGAGACATAGCCACAAGGCTTGCGGTCAGCAAGACTTGAGCAATGTGGCCAAGATGCTGAGCATAGAATTCAGTGTTTCTCTGTCAGAGTTTGAGCCTTGCCTCAGTCTAATCCGCTGCTGCTCTCCTGTCCCTCCCTTTTGGAACTTGTGCCATCATTGTGTCTGGTCACTATGGTAACTGTTGGTTTTCACCACAGTTCAGAGTAGAGTCATCTTAGTGTCAGAGGAAACTTCTGACTTGTGAACAAAACTAAAGCAACTGACACTTCAGAGATGAGATACACACACTTCATGATGGGAAGTAGAGGAGGGGAGCAAGACAGGGTACTGTACTTTGAATGTGTCCTCCAAAGGCCTATGTGTTATCTGCTTCAGTCTGCCTATGAGGTCATTGCCTACCTGTCATGGGACATGACACTACCAGACAGGCTCCAAAATTTAATAATTAAAATATAAGATGCCACCTGGTGGTGTTGGTGCACACCTTTAATCCCAGCATGCAGGAAGCAGAGGCAGGCGGATCTCTATGAGTTCAAGGCCAGGCTTACCTACAAAGTTAGTCCAGGACAGTCAAGGCTACACAGAGAAACCCTGTCTTGAAAAACCAAAAAAATAAAAAATAAAATAATAATAAGAAGAAGATGTCAGGCAACAGATATTATATAGATGTTTAGTAAGTAATCATGGGGAGAGAAGGAAAGTGGGGGAGGGGTACTACAGAGAGAAGCAGAAAGACAGAGATAGAAGAAGAAAGGAAGAGAGAGGAGGAGGGAGAGGTGAGAGAGCAGGTAAGTGGGGTGAGAGAGATGTGTATGAGAGGAGAGGGAGGGAGGGAGGGAGGGAGAGAGAGACAGAGAGACAGAGGCAGAGACAGAGACAGAGACGGACAGACAGAGAGACAGAGAGACAGAGGGAGGGAGGGTTGGAGGAGAGAGAGAGAGAGAGAGAGAGAGAGAGAGAGAGAGAGAGAGAGAGAGAGAGAGAGCGAGAGCACAAGCCAGGAGGAGGGTTTGTCCTTTTATAATCTTGGGTAGGGTCACGCCCAGTGGGAAGTAGGCAATGACATCACAGGCAGCCAGACTGAAGCAGAATCCTAACATTATATGTTAAAGACTTGGCCTCCAGGTTGTGGCAAGGTGTGAAGATCCTGGAACCTTTAAGGGGTGTGGCCTGGAAGAAGGAAGTTAAAACACAGAATGTATTTTCAAAAAGAATTTGGGTCTGACTGCCTCCCTCCCTTCTTTCTGCTCTTCACATGAGTTAACCAGGTTCTCTGCACCACATGCTCCCACCATCATGTTTTTGTTATTGCATGCCTAAAAGTTATAGAACCATCACTGATTGGAATCTCTAAATCTTGGACCTAAGAAAATCAATCTTTCCTCTTTATAAGTTTGTCATCCTGGGTATTTCCCTGTAGTCATGAAAAGCAAAGTGACACAGGAACTCACATATTTCTGACATCTCAGAAGTAGCTATTAACGGACAAAGAACATCATTCTTAGAAGAGCCGGACTGCTAGGAAAAACTGCATGAAATAAGGAATTCTATTGTGTTAGAGAACTGAAATCTGTGTCCGGGTAAACAGTTGGGAGCCGGGTTCCAATAGAGGGGGGTGGTGGGGGGTGTGGAATATGAGGGAGAAATCACAGGAAAATAAGATGTAATGACAGTGTACTCAACATGATAATAATGCCAAGTAGAGAGCAGTTAAGACAAAATGTACTCATTTGTTTTAAAGGGAGATAAAGCACAATCAACAATTTATTCCATTTTTTTTTTTTTTTGGCAAGCAATTGGATACTTATTCTAATTTCAAAGGATACGTTCAGAATATAAGCTGCCTGGATCTATAATTTAAAGTAATTTTAGTGAGACCGATACGAATTACTAAGACAATTTTGAAATCATGGGATGATTGTATTTGATTGAATGACATATTGCATTTGAGAATAAATTCCCTCTGTTTACTAGGTGGTCTACTAAATTAGTTGGTGGAAAATTATGATTATGAGTAGTCATTAACATCTCTTAAAGGGACATGGAACCATGGACACTTGGCAATGTTTGGGAGTTCCAGTGTGCTGATGGTGCAATAGATGTGACCATCCTCAAACAGTTGTCCATCTTCATGTCCGGGACAGACCTGAATGTAAGAACTGACGATGGTGCTGTCCCAGACATCTAGTAGAAGGTTTCCCATCAGTGTCTTACATTAATGTCTTAGAACTTGTATTGGCTCGCAGCCTTGTGATTTAAGGCCCTAGTCCCTATAGCCTTTGTGCCCAGGAGAGACTCTCCTTCCCACCAGACGTATTCATTTGCTGCCCTTCTGTAAAGGCTTTTATTTCCAATCTTCAGGATCATTTTATATACCCCGATCACTGTGATTAACATCCTGACTTGTATCATCACTTCAAGTGGAAATTTCGATGTGATATTTAACACATTATATTATATTCAGATGACGAAAAACAAGTAAAAAACTACCAAGGAGAGAGTAATATATATTTAACACTTGTTAAATAGTTGCAATTAAACCGGTAAATAAGAAAAGGGGAAGTGAGCTACAGTTCCAGGGAAATTTTTTTAAAGAGATAAATTTTTCTTAGTTTTTATTTATTTTTTAGTATTTATTTATTTATTTATTTCAGACAGGATTTCTCTGTGTAGCTTTGGCTATCCTAGAACTCAGGTGATTTGCCTGCCTCTGCCTCCTGAGTGCTGGGATTAAAGGCCTGTGCCACCATGCCTGCCTTTTTTCTTAATTTTTAAAAAATTTAATTTATATAGTTACTTTATATCCAGATCATAGCCAATTCCCTACTCTCCTCTCTCGGTTTCCCTTTCCCTCCTTCTCTTCACTATCCCCCTTCCCCTTCTCCTCAGAAAAGGGGAGCCTCTCCGCAAGTCACCCCAGCACATCACTTCCCATCGTACTGTGCTCACCCACTGATGCCAGGCAAGGCAGCCCCGTTAGTGAGAAGTAAGTGATTGTGATCAAAAGCAGACAACAGAGACCATGCCATAAACAGCACTCACTCAACTCACTAGGAGGCCCACAGGAAAGTTAAAGACGGGTGTAGAGGGGCCCAGGTCCAGTGCATGCGTGCTCCTTCATTAGGGCTTTCATCTCGGCAAGTCCCCATCTATCTAGGTTAATTGACTCTGTTGGTCCTCTTGTGGCTTCCCTGTTCCCTCCGGGTCCTTCCATTCTTACCCACAACTCTTCTATAGGACTCTCCAGCTCTGCCTAATGATTGGCTGTGAGTTTCAAAATATGATTAGATCAGAGGCTGCGTGGATCCTCTCAGAGAACACCAATGCTAGGCTTTAGTCTGTAAGCATAGCAGAGTATCCTTAATTGTGTCAGGGGTTGGCTCTCCCCCATGGGGTGGGTCCCAGGCTGGGCTAGGCATTGGTTGGATATTCTCTCAATCTCAACTCTATCTTTATCTCTGCACATCTTGTAGGCAGAGTAATTTGGGGTCAAAGGTTTTGTAGGAGGATTGGTGATCCCCACCCTCCACTATAAGTCCTGTTTGGCTGGAGGATGGCCTCCTCAGTCTCTTATCTCCTGCTGCTAGGAGACTCAATTAGAGGCATCCCCAGAGCCTCCCTGTAGCCTACCCTGTGCCAGGTCTCCAACTTGTTTCAGAGATAACCCACCCTCGGTTTTCCTTTTCAAAAAGATGAACCTTTAATGTTAAATTTAAAGCAGAAACACACACACACACATACACACACACACACACACACACACAAATGGTCAACTCAATGAATCAAAGCAAAGTTATATTGTTTTCTGTTGTTTTTAAAAGGCCTACTCATGTTATATCTATCTTTTAAACTTGAGAGAATTTCTCTTTAAGTAATTATGCAATGCGAAGAACTCTAGGAACTGCCCTTTATAACAAGATGATTAATTAGGAGTGAGCACAGATGTTTTAAAAATTAGTCCACCTGGATTTGGTCAATCCATATTATACGATGCTGGAATAATTTACAGATATTCATCAATGTTTGACATTGCTGAGAAATCATGAAAAGCAAGTTAGTTCTATACGCCCATTCTCTATGTTCGTAAATACCAGTACACACTGGAAGTTTCAAAGTACAGACATGAGATAAATTCACATTTTAATGGTGCTACTTGCCATGCTCCTTGCTTTGTTAATGCCACATTCTTCCAGTTTGGATTGTCAAAAGTGCTCAGCTTATCTGTGCTATTCATAAGTTTTTTCTGTATTCTCAAAAACCAAATACGTATGGATTGCTCTGATTGCACCCACTGTGGAAATCAATGTGGAGGCTCCTCAAAAAGCTGGAAATAAAATTACCATCTAACCCAGCTATACCACTCCTGGGAATATACCTAAAGGGCTCTGTTTCCTACTACAGGGATAGTTGCTCACCTATGTTCATTCCTGCTCTAGTCATAACAACTAAGAAATGGAAACATCCTAGGTGCCCATTGCATGATAAACAGATCATGAAAATGTGGCACATTTACACAATAGAATTTTATTCAGCCACAAACAAAATGAACTTATGAAATCCTCAGATAAGAAGATGAAACTAGGAATGATTATACTGAGTGGAGTAACCACACCCAGAAAGACAAGTGCTGAATGTTCTTTCCCATGTATCAATCCTCACAGGGACATGGCCCCTAGTAGGCTGCCGTGCTCTGCTGGCTGGTCCTACACCCATGCCCACATACACAGTGCTAATTGGACACAGTGGGCTAAATAACAGAACATGAAGATTAGCCGGCATTCCAGCTTCCTCTCTGTTGATATCATAAAACACACTTACAAAAAGCAGCTTGGAAAGAAAGAATTTCTTTGGCTTACACTTCCAGTTCACAGTGCACCATCAACAAAAAGTCAAGGCAGGGACTCAAGCAGGACCTTGAAGCAGAAACAACAGCGAAACCATGCCTCCCATATGAACCAATTATTTGGCTATTAACATATTCAAACTTAAGAGAGCACTACCACAAGTTATTAGAGAAAACTTTCTTCACTCTAGAAAGAGCCCTTGATGTATTAGCAGTCTCCCAACAACCCCCATGCTGTGAGCTAAGAAAATCACTAAAGAAATTTCTGTCTTCCAACGTGAGTATTGAGATGTTTCATGGATGGGATCACATAAAATATTCCTTTGTGGCTAGTTTTTTTCCCCCTAGCATAATGGTTCTAAGTCTTGCCCAGGCTGCAGCATGGAACAGAACTCTGTTCTTTTTGTAACGCTGAGTAAAATGCCATTGCCCCCATTTGTGTATTCATTAATGGATGATCATTGGAGTGTTTTCAACTCTTTTGGGGGTCTCATAAACATTGTGTTCTCAACTTTGAGAGTCTGCACACGTCATTTCTTTTATGTAGACATCTAGAAATGTCTTCATTCTGTAGTAAACTTGTTAAACATTGCGGAAACTGCCAGAGTGACAGCACTGGGTTAAGTTTCTACATTGGATGGAAAAAGAGAACAAACTCACCATAGTTTGTCACAAAGCTGTCGTGTTTAGCATATTCATTCTAGTGAGTCAGAAACAGTATCGCTATGTGGCTTCCACTTGTTTCCCCCTAATGATTAACAGTAGTGAGCTTCCTTTCATATATGTCTATTCTGATTTTCATATGTTCTGGTAATAAATGTCTATTAGGCCATTTGTTCATGTTTTTAATCCATTTTTCCTTTTGTTGTTTGGTCACAAACATTTTTATTTTAAAAGAATTTTTTTCTTTATGAATTTCAAATCATACACTCCAATCCCACTTATCTCCCCTTTTCTTTTCACATCTGCTTTCTGCCCTTGCAAGCTCTCCCACAAAAGAAAATGAAACATAAGAATAAAATAAATAAATAAAAACAAACCAACAGCAGCAAAAACAAAAGCCATCTCACCATCGAAGCTGCACCATGTCACACAGTGTGTCCCACTGTGACCCTTTTGTCAAGACATCTTTACTACTTGCAAATCTTCATTGCAATGAGTCATTGGTCTGGTTTAAGGCCTCTGGGTTCTGCTACACTATGGATACTAGGTCCTCTCACACATCCTGTTGTTGCCCTGTGTCATGGAGATCCTGCAGCTTTGGACCTACAGGATTAGTCTCTTCTCACACCCCAGCAGTTCATAGATGGGGTAGACATTGGGGAGGGCCAACTCAAAGGCCAGGATCTAAGCCTGGTAGGTAGCTGAACTGGTCAGTTTGCCCATTCTTCTGTACCCACACCACCAGGGCAAGCTCTCCTGTACTGCACCAGCAAGCTCACTGAATGCTGCAGCCAGCAAGGGGCTGGGCCAGCGCTCCTGCGCTCCTGCTCTCCCAATGTAAGGGCTGGCTCACCAGGGCCCACACTGCTCTACTGTGCTGCCCACAGGATGTGTAGCTCTGCTCTAGCTAGTGCAGCAGCCTGTGAGGGGTGAGGCCCACTCTTCCATTCTTATGACCTCAGGCCCTCTCTCCTGACTGCTGCAGGTTGTGAAGGCTAAGGAGGATGGGGAGAGCCTCTCTCTGCACCCACTTTCTTCACGTACTATGATACAATCAAATGCTGGATATGTGACTTGGGAGTATTTTCCTACGTACGGACAGTATTTTCACATTCTTAATAGTACCCTTAACATAAAAGAGTTTTTATAACATTGAGATGTAAAAAGAATAAATTAATAAAAATAAATAAATAAATAAAATAAATTTTAAAAAAAGTTTTTAGTTTTCTTTTCATATTACTTGTAGAAGCTTTGTACACTTATAAGAAGTTTCATCTAACCAAATGTATGAAAATGTATAGTTTTGGCAATTTCACGTGGCTAATAAAAAATAAGGCAGACAGTACACCAAATATTTTCTGTCTTCCCACCCAAATTTTGTCCTTAAGGTAGAACTATATAGATAAGTAAGCATTTCCCGTTGTACATTTTCTGAAGTTGTAATATCCTTTGAAGAGGAAAGAAATAAAAGAAAAAGAATGTATCCTTATGAACTTTTGGGTCTCTGGGGAAAATCATACTGATTAAAAAAAAAAAAAAAAAAAAAAAAAAAACCCTGAACAATGCACAGTATTGTGAAGTTTTGCAACAATAAAAAAGAACCGATATGGGACCTTTTAAAACAGGATCTTTAAAATGTTTTAAAAACAGGATCACGATGCCATTAGAGAAGCACATTGCTGTATTCTCTGAAGACCAATCCTAGTCTTCCTTCCCTTCTCTCTTCCTTTATTGCTTTGCTCTGTCACTCTGCCCTATAATATCAACTAATAGTATTATTCTTACTGTAACTCAAACTTGTAGCTGAAAAATATTCACTTCAAATACCAATGTTTTTTGATGCAGGATTTTTGTGCCACTAATGCTGCCAGTGTCTACAAAATGACACTTTTTCTATGTCAGTATTCTGATATGATCCAATTGGGATTTGTTTGAACACCACTCCGTTCAAAACAGGATGGTTGAGGGAACAAATAATTATCCGAGTCTTTTACATTTTCCCAGCTACTTTCATCTTTCTCCTTGTGGAGACTATTTTTTCAAGTCATTATACTCATTCTGCTAATTATATGAATGCCTTTGTCATAGCCTCGCTGTGCTTTTTGCATTTTTAAATGCTTAATAGCATTTGATGACTGTCTAATGGATAATGAGTAATTCTCCAGGGAGCAATATATTATTTTATGTCATTGCTCTGTCTTTTGTGTCTGAGAACAAAAAAGTTGAAGAGGAATTTGAAAGAAAATTAAATTCATAAAATAAGGTTATTTTTTTTTTTTTTACAGAGCTAACTTTGTTTGCCAAGTGACACATCTTCAAGACACTTGCCTGAGAACACAATACCTAAAGGACAAAGGATCAAAAGTATGTGTTAAATTCGAATGAACAGTGATTTGCAGGCAGTCTCTCTTAAGAATGTCTATTGGAATTAAAGTATGCAATTAGTCTTTATTTCAAGAAGCTTAATTTTTAGGCCTATTTTGGAGGCTAAGAAGTGCTTTGATATATGTTTGGTTGTTCAGAAACACACAAGGTTGTGTCATTTACGTTCACTAATCTCAGGGATAAATTACTTAAGAGCCTCTAGAGAGTTAGAACAGGTGGGGCTGAAATGGTGAAATGCTGTTTTCACTCATCCTTTTTGATTTGTTTTTTGAGACAGGGTTTCTCTGTGTAGCCCTAGCTGTCCTTGATTTGCTTTGTAGACCAGGCTGGCCTCGAACTCACAGAGATCTGCCTGCCTCTGCCTCTCCATGCCCAGCTCACTATCAGCTTGTGTGTATACAGTGCCTACTCTAAAGCCACAAGACGTATGTAAAATATCCATATAGTTAATTATTTTTTTCTTTACAAGTTTTTGGCATACTTTATGGACTCAGGGATCAACACTGGCCAGTAAAGAAGGCCACATCACTAAAAACTGCATGACAGTGGTGATCCATCACAGGCATTTAGGGTGGAAAGGACAGGCTTGGGATGGTGTAGCTTAGGATATTCCTCTTATCTTCTTTACTGTTGATGGCTAATTCCAGGGCTTTGTGATAGGAAGAAAGCATAGGTTTCTAAACCACATCCTTAGCCCTTCTTTGTTTATTTTCAAGGATCTCTATCCACACTACAGATGAAAGAGGGCAAAATCATGGGACTATGATGCAGGTTAAGTGGCTATAGGAGGCTTTGCAATCAGAGCAGGTCCTTGTAAGTCAGGGGTCCATCACAGAAAGAACAAGACTCATTTTTGCTTGCTCTGCATGACTCTAGTCCAAAGGATCTGATGAACTATCACCCTTGAGATCATGCCCCAACTCCTCCATTTGCTCATCTGAGTTTTCAACCTTAGGAAATAGGAAAGCATGGGGGAGTAGCCAAAAGCTAAAGGACCCACAGATTCATCTTCACCTGAATAGTCTCCTTTCACGTGTGTGTGTGTGTGTGTGTGTGTGTGTGTGTGTGTGATGTACATTTGTGTGATGGTGTCAGATCCCTTGGAAGTTGAGTTACAGACAGTTGTGAGCTGCCATGTGAGTGCTGGGAATTGAACCCAGGTCCTTTGGAAGAGCAGCCAGCTCTCTTAACCACTGAGTCATCATATATTAAAACAAAGATATATATCTTGTATATGACATATACATATACACATCCTAATATATATCTTAACAAAGATATATAAATATATGTTATTAGAACACACTACAAAACATACTACAAAACATAGAAATACAAATCTACAAGGTTGTGGGAAAGGGAAATATGAAAAAACAAGCCATCACATAATGTGTTGGGAAGGAAAGTCAGCACAATACATATAAAAAGTGGTATAGAATTTTCAAAAAATGCAAATAGAGAAATGGTTTTTCCATTTATATGTGTGTATATCCAAAGTATGTGAAATCAAATCTCAAAAAGATAACCAGGCTCCTGTGTTCATTACAACATTCATCACAAGGAAGAAATCAGTAAGACATGAAATCAACCTAAGTGCTCATCAAAAGATAGATACGTGGATAAACACGATGACTGGTATGCACACACACACACATGTACACACACACACACGTACACGAGTATGAGTTAGCCTTTAAAGAAAGAAGGTAAGTTTGCCATTTTCAACATGAATGATTCTATAGAACTCTGTACTAAGTGGAACAACTCACAATACTTGATTTTTATCAGAGACACTTGTTCAGTCATGCTGACTCCTGCTCTATTCATAATAGTCGGAAACTGGAAACCACATAGCTGTCTCTCAACAGAAGAATGAATAAAGTATTACACAATGAAATATTACTCAGCCATTAGAAAAATGAAACCATGAAAATATCAGGTATATAGATGGAACTAGAAAAAAATAATTCTGAATGAGATAATGCTGATCCAGAAAGAGAAATATAGTATGTATTTCCTTATATGTAGATATTAGGTATTTATGATAACCAAGGTATAATCTGTAGAACCACAGAAGTTAGGAATAGAGTAAGGGACTAAGATTACATAGTGGACCCATAGGAATCCAAAAATAACCCAAGCTGTTGCCAAAACTCTAGCTTACTCTCCACAAACTGACAGCAATGCCCCATTGCTAAAGAAAACATCTATACATTTTATTGAACATGAGGAAGTTGAGCTAGAACCTTCACCTCTAAGTTTTAGTGTCTGGTACAAGAAGGTACCTGCACAAATCCAAAAGAGAAGTGTAAGCACCAGCACAAATGCTTGGATTTACAATACTGTCCAGCCTGCAGGATATTAATTATAATGGAGGCACAAAACTTGAATGAGTGTCCAACCAATATCTGATTTGACTTAAGGCCCATTCTGTGATATGGAACAACATTGCTTAGGTATCCAAACACCTGAGACAAGGTCCTCTGTGTATATTTTATGGATTCAAGTTTTGTGCTTTTATGGGATTCCTGAGTTTGCAAACAAGTGCATTAATGTTTCTTGAGCCTTTGTCTTGGACTCTTTTCTTTGTATTTGTTTGTTTTGTCTGATACTGGTGTACCAGTTTTAGTCTAGCTTATTATATTTTATTATTTTTGTCCCCTTAGAAGCCTGTTTGTTTGTAATGAGAGACAGAAAGGGAGTGGATCCAGATGGGGAGGCAGGGAGGGGAGGAAACACTGGGAAGAGTAGAAGTAGGGGAAACCATAACCAGGGTATAGTATGGGAGCAAAAAAATCCATGCTCAACAAGAAAAAGAATCATGGATAGAAATAACATGTTTTCATCCAAGTGCAGGGTAAGAAGCAGACACAGGTGGATCTAGAAGGCTTCCTGGCCAACCAGTGTGGCCAACACAGTGAGATGCAGTAAAAACAAACAAACAAACAAACAAACAAACAAACAAACTTTGCCTCATGAAATGAGGTGGAAAGTTACAGAGAAAGACACTTGAAGTTGACCCCTAATCTACAAACACTATAAAGCACACATGCCCGTGTCCAGGCGAGCCCTGTCATGAAAACATATACAAGCCCACGTGCATATACCACACATACACAAGAATATAAGTGCTCAATGACATCCTAGCACCCAGAACAATCTTCACTCCACCCTGAAGTCTAAGGAACAATGTATCACACTTTCCAAATCATCTCATAGGCTTAGTTTATATGCTGTCTTTCATTTAGCTAGTGTGCACCCATCCCCACATGTACACACACACACACACACACACACACACACACACACCTCAAGAGATTTTGAAGAAACAGAATTAAGCCATTGAAGGAGCGACTGTTATTTTAGCTACCAAATGTGGGGCTGATGCCTCTTTCTGATGGCACTGACACATGGGCTTCAGGCTTCCTTCATGGCATTGTTATTATAAGGCAGATTCAGACCACACATCAAACTAGTGTGAATGGAGTCAGTAACCACTTCTTTTTAACCTAAGCACTTCTGCTATTGATTCCTTGTGTCCATATGAAAAGAAAACTGAATCTTAAGAATTTATATAGCAAGGAACAAAAGCTGCTGTTCTGTTTCCCAGACATAATACATTAATCCAAATATCACTTTCAATAAAAAAGATGACAGTGTGGGAGTCATGGGTCCTGGGGTAGGGCAAGAAGTTGAAAACAAATCTTAATTTTGGTTTGTCGGCTTTGTTCTTTGTCACGCATGCTTGGTGACAAAGGAGATACAGTTAGGTTCTTAGGTTACCTTAATAAAGGAGTTTTCTTGCTGAGAAGCAATTTGTGTCATTTCTGAAAGCCAGTGCCTGATTTTTGCCATGAACAAATCTTTGCTGCATTTCTCTTCTCACCCAGATGCTCTAGTTTGTTACATTATTACACCATAAAGAACCACGTCTGGACTATGTGGATATGACAGCTTGGGCTACATACAGTAGATGAATAGACGGTAAGGTTTGCTATAAGAATAAAATTATAAAAGTATACAATAGGAGAATGTGATGTAAGAAAATAAGGAAGCTAGTAATTTCTCCTCTCTCCTTTTCCTTTCGGCTGTCTATTAGCCACCTCCTTTTCAGCAGAAAATATAGCCCCTGAGAATCAATAGAGGTCAAGGCCTTTTCTGAGCTAAATGTTCATATAATGCATTCTGTCAGGAGGCTGGAAAGAGGACTCAGTGATTAGGAGAACTTGCTGCTCTTGCAGAGGACCCTAGTTTGGTTCCCAGCACCCACTTTGGGTAGCTTACAACTGTCTGTAAATCCAGGCTCAGAGGATGCTTTTTTCTCAACTCTAAAGGCATTTATGTTAACACACACACATATACATACATACATACGTACACACACACATACACATACACACATGCTCACAAATGCCTATAAATTCTTAAAGATATATTTTGTCCAGTGACATAGAAGAAAAACCATTACATGCAACATGCTGAAAATGGCCCGAGAGCAGCCTTTGTCCTCATCTTTTCTTTGTTCTTGAGTGACACATTAGCATGTTGTGGTTGGGTGACATCAGCAAAAATGAGACAGTAAAGACCTCTGGAAAATTTCCCTCCACTAAAAGCAATTTAAGAAAAACCCATTGGAACAAAAAACTGGTCAGAAGAAACTGTTTCAGACCATGGAAATTAATCAAAAGTTTTCAGGACCCTGGAAAGCATTTGTGCTAGAGAAATGGCAGCACTCAGTAATAACTGAACTTTATAGCATGGCATCTCACCTTAGTTCCAGTCCAATCCTGATGGTAGTAATAAAAATAATGGCTCACATTCCCAGTACTGGAGGTGTCAGAATGGATCTAACTCACATTATTTTATGTGTCCCAAGGCTTCTTCATGTCATACTGTGAAAAGTATCTTAAATCAGATCTCCAAGTTTGCCCAGCCTCCAGTCACTCCCAGGATAAAAGGCAGCGAAATGTATTTTTGATTTATAAATTTTTCTGATTTTTTAAAAAAACTGCATAAGGAACCATACATTTATGTTGGCATGGCATGTATGTGACGGAAGGTTGTGCTAAGGGTGTGAAGGTCTTAGAAGGATGAAGCAAAGCTTCATATGCAGTTGAAACTCAGTGGGTATTAACATGGAGCTGTCATGGCATTGGTGTAGAGGGAAGAGGCAGAGATGATGAGGAGCGCTGAGAGCATCCAGGGCCTTTGACAGGGGAGACTCATGTATGCCAGCCCGGATTGCCTTTGAGCCCTTCACACAGGAAGAAGCTTATTAAAAACCATTTGGTTTTCTCTTTCTGTGTGTCTCAGAGTGAAGTGTGACACTAAAGGTCTGTGCTAACTTTCAGCAGACCCACATATTACCTATGGCACAGCCATGCACAGTGGAGCCTCCTCAACTCTTCCTTCCTCTAAAAAGGGACGTCCTACTCTTTTGCTTGTTTTCTTTCAGGGTTGAAGTCAGAAGCATGGATTTATTTTCCTTGATTTTCTTCTATTTTGAAGCCTCAGTTATAGAAAACAGTGACCAATATATGTCCTGCTTTATTCTGAGTGATAATACTTAGAAATTGAAACATAACAATTAAAATCTACCTATACTCGCTTCATACTACAATAACAAAACAGGGCTGAAAAACACAACAGCATCATCTCACATACAGGAAGCATAGTCCTAGTGATAAAATTTTTGATTTCTGAAAAAGATGCATCATTTTATACTTAGTATATGTGTGTGCATGTGTGCCTCTGTGTGTGTGTGTGTGTATGTGTGTGTGTGTGTAAATGTCTTCAGAGGCCAGAAGAGGACACTGGGTCCCCTGAGACTGAAGTTACAGGCAACCCAATGTAGGCAGTGGAACCCAACTCGGGTCCTCTGCAAGAACAGTATAGGCTTTAAAATTTTCCTTAAATGTGTTTTTTAAAAGTCGCTTAAACATGAGAGAAAAGTCCTACACAGGCATTATTACTACTTCTTTCCTAATGTAGCATAAAAATATAGTCCAAACCTATATTTTATTTCTGATGTACATTTTGTCCTCAAGCGATTTTCATGGATGAACAGTGCAGTATTATTCTGGTGAAGCAAGAGACCAAATGGGAAGAAAGAAGATTTGCATTCCTAGTTCTCTCTTGGCTTTCCTTGGCCTGCAGAGGGACACAGAACACTTAGGGCCAACATATTTAGGCTGATTTCTTTGGATCAGGTAGAAGTTAATAATGTTTTAGAGAAGAGTTCCCAAAGGAATAATCCTACCATACGGAAGAGAAATGGTGTGCGACGTTCTGATGAGGCACTCAGAAATTTACTGTTCTTTGCTACAGGGCAGCTAAGGACATCTTGCTGGATCTATACCTAATGACATTTATATCCTAAATAGTCCATAATTTATGAGAGATAAGTCAAGCTTTACAAAGACCATGAACAATTTTGAAGCTTCAGCCAGCCTTAATACACCCACACAGATATATCTGAAACTGCCTACACTTTTATTAAGTTGGCAGTTTCACTCAATACAAGACTGAGATAACTTATTAGAACAACTGGGGAGAGAAAAGAAACCTGTCATTTTTATCTAAAAAACATTAAATTGTTTAAATGCAACTGTGGACAAGTATTCCCCAATTTCTTTTACTTTTCTTTTTAGCCATTGTGTTGGTTTCTTTGGCAACTGTTTTTCTTAATCCATTTAAATAATTGCTATAGTTTCTCAATTCATTTATTTTCAAATGGTAATCTATTGGCATGTATGATTTATAGTAGTTGAGAGTTAAGGTGAAACTTAAGGCTATAATTATATAGATCTTTTGAGAAAATGATTGAGTTTCCATTAAGGTAATAAAATAAGCACATTTATGTAATGTTGTATATTTTAAGAAGAGGGTAAAAGTAGCTTTCAAAGTCTAATGTGCCATTACATGTGTCTTTTGGGAATAAAAGAAGGACTGCAGCAGTTGTTTAAAGGCCAGCTTAAGTAGTATGTTTAGTTTTGGGGTATGCATTGGAATACACAGAATCAATGTTTTCTGTCTTTCAAAATTATGCTAATGATGATAACAAAAGACAGTGACCAACAAATAGAGAATATATTCTCAAAGAGGACTCTCTTCTTGGCTTCGTCAACATGACTCTTGATTGTTCCACTGACCCTAACTCTTCAGATCAGTATTCATGGAGCTGAGTAGTAAATGATGTGATTTCAAGAAGAGTTGGAGAGACAGCTCGTTGAGTAAAAGCACCTGTTGTTCTTCTGAAGGAGGGCACAGGTTAGGTCCCAAAACCCACATGATAGCTCACATCCACCTGTAACTCCAGCTCCAAGGAACCCATGCCTTCTTCTGACTTCTGCATACAAATTGTATAGATATATACATACAGGCAAGACCCACATACAAATAAAATAAAAACAATAAAATTTTAAAGAGGCGGGGGTTGGAAGACTTGTGAATGACGTCTTCATCAATGGGCAAAGTTTTAATTGTGAATATTTGCTGCAAGTGAAAGCTATGTCTATATTTAAAATGTTGGAGAAACCCTCTCTCAAACAAAACAAAACAAACAAATAATACAAAAACAAAAACAAAATAGCAGAAATGTTGTAATGGTAATGTAACTTTATCTAGAGATGTTTACAATTTCTCACAATGCTATACAAGCTAAATATATGCCTCTTTTAGTTAGTATGCCAATTGCCAGTAATAATGTCTACTTCTAGAGTGGAGTATCAGCAATTTTCATCATGAGGAATATTTTCCTCCTCTCTCTATTCTGCCTCTGTTTTATTCCAATACCAATTTAGTCCTTCTTCCTGAATACTATCTTCCTGACACCTTTTTCTTACCTGGGAAGTCTAAACTACTGTTTACCTGGAAAGCATGCCAAAATCAATAGAGTCCTTAAGCAAAATATGTTATTTCTAGTTTCTTCTTCTAAATGTGTGAACATTTTCGTAGATGATAAGGTACTTATCATCTTAAAGGAATGTGGTTTAATTTAATAATTGTGCATACTTCATCATTTTACTTTGAAGTAATAAACCTTCATAGAAAACACATGTGAGCAGTACAAAGCCATCCATGGTGTGGCTCACCAAGTTCCCCTCGATGGTAGCAGCTTTTAATTGTGGCAAACATCAAAACTAGAGGCTCTATAACGACCAATGTGCAGAACTTCATCAGACTCCATGGCTTGCATTCACTTTCATGGATACTTATATGACATATATAAATGATTGTTCCTATAATATCTTATTTTTAAAACTCTGTCTTAACATACAATCAAATAATGATAAAACAATTTAAGCCACATCAAAGTACTTTCTACTTACATTTTGTGTTCCTAAGGCTATGGAAAAAAACTAAATTTTCTGTGAAAATATTTCCAGATTCCATTTTTGTAAATAAGTAAGGTTGCAAATAAAATTAATAAGGTGTTTCTAAAAAAAATGAATTCATGTGTTTTCTTTGTTTGTTTGTTTGTTTTAAGACAAGGTCTCATTTTGTAGCCCAGGCTGACCTGGAGCTTAGAATTCTTTTGCCTGTACCTCCTGAATGTTGGGGTTGCAGGTATACACTACCATGTCAGGCTTACCCTCAAATTTTTATTAGGCTACGTGAATTTCTATCCATTCCATACTGATCTTATGCACGTTTAGAAAAGTTTTAATGTATAAGCAACATAGTTTGTATCCAACTTCTGTAAATTTGTAATAAAAGGCTTCTTAAGCATAGCACGAAACCTGGAAAACCCATTGTCTAACACCCTTATGTTAGTATAAAAAGCATCGTCTACAACAGCAATTGGTGATAACTATTCTGTGATTTAGAGCAGGTACAAACAGAGGAGGACAATCTCGACTCATTCCAGGGAATTAATATCAGAAGAGCAGGCTAAATATAAAGCTACAAACTTGCCCCATGCTGGAAGACATCTGTTTTGTTCAAAATATCAAAATGTATCTGTTCAAAGCCTTTGTCCTTAATTAAAAAAAAAACAATAAAGTTGTGAAATACAGCAAAAATTCTTAGAGAAATGACTTTAAACTTAAATATCATTGTTATGTTTAATTACTCTATGCGTATCTAAACAGTAGATGAAAAGAAAAAAATGTGAATGGGTAGATTGCAGTGGATATAAATACATTTTTGTTTTAATCCCAAGTGTGGAATGTAAAACAGACTTGTGTGAGGGGGTGCGGTGTTTTTTCAATAAAATCAGGCTCGTGAGAGAACAGGTGATGTCTGTCCACTGGAAAAGGATCTGGAACTGCCTCTTGTGGGCACATGGTCTTTGCTAACTGATAATCATCCTAGGATGGTCTCTGAGGGGATATGAGTATATATATATGTGTGTGTACACACACACACACACACACACACACATATATATATCCCAAAACAACAGGCGGGGCATTTTGGTCTTGGCTGATCATCACTCCACTTTGAGACACTCCTAGAGAGAACCACTCCAGAGAATGATCGAGATGCTGGGTTCCTGCTGTTGCTCCAGGTTACGGCTGCTGCTCCGCGTTCCTGCTGCTGCTCCGGGTTACAGCTGCTGCTCCGGGTTACAGCTGCTGCTCCGGGTTCCTGCTGCTGCTTCGGGTTATGGCTGCTGCTCCAGGTTACAGCTGCTGCTCCGGGTTACGGCTGCTGCTCCGGGTTCCAGCGATGTGGCTGCAGTCACTTTTGTTGAATTGCTGGATTGCTGTTTAACGGGTCTGCTGGAATCCTCCCAACTATGCCGGTGGAATCCTTCTAAGGAACTGTGTCTAAAAAGTCTACTTCTTCTGTTTCCATTAATCTCCTTTCCCTCCTATGTAGGGTAGGTGAGTTGGAAGGGAGGTATAAGCATTAAAGAACCCCAAATAAAGTAGGTTTGGGGAAAGTTTAAAGCCTACGCTGGATAGTTCATTTGAAGTTTTGTGCACTACCCATACCCATTTACTCTTTGCCTCTGGATCTCAAAAATAGCCAGAGGTAATATGTAATGAATGAGAGTGTTCTATGAAAACTATCGAAACAAGCAGCTGCTTCATGGACTCACCCGCTTCAGTTGCTGGCTCTCATATCCCTGCTTGCGTTTACAGTGGATTATGTCCAGCGTACATACACACTGTGGTGTGTGAGGCGCAGACAGAGTGGCACTGAGCTACAAGGTCTTTGCATTTATAATGTCTGCGATAAACAGCTTTTTACTGTAAGAAAGTGTCAGCACAATGCTTTTTGTTTGTTTGTTTGTTTTTGTTTTTGTTTTTGTTTTTGTCTACTGACTACTGGAGAGACGACTGAGTCTTTAAGAACATTTGCTTTTGGGTCTTGCAGAGGACCAGAATTCAAATCCCTGCACTTAAGGTCAGGTAACTCACAGCCACCACTGTAGCTCCAGAAATCTGGTGCCCCCTTCTGGCCTCTTCTGGACATCCACACTACTGGGCACATACTCAGAGACACACAAAGGGATACAAATTTGAAATTAAAACAAACAAAAAAAAAAGAGATAAATTACTTTTTTAAAAAAAGAGCTAGGTATGATGGCTCATGCCTTTAACTCTGGTGCTGAGAGAAGCAGGTGGATCTGTGAGTCTGAAGCCAGCCTGATCTACAGAAGGTTCCAGGCCAGCCAGGGCTATAAAGTAAGACCCAAAGGGCAAGAAAAAAACTTGTGAGTAAGTAAATAAATAGGTAAATAGTTAAGTAAATAAGTAAGTAAAGGTCCAGTACTCAACCTTTGGTGTACTTCCTCTTAAAAGAAGTTTATAGAAGCATAATGCTGTGTGGTTTCTGGTCATTCACTTTCCATTGGGTGGGACACAAATGGAACAGACTAGTTGCCCACCAGGATAAATTGCTCTAGACATGCCTACTTAAAGAGGTAAACGCTACTTTAGAATATTCATGAAAACTACAGTGGATGCCGATATGTTACAGATTCACTAAAGAGACACACAATATAGTCTTGGGTTGTTTTGAAAGTGAGTGTAATGAAAGGTAAATGAGCTCATAACTTCAGAAAGCAGAGAACAACCCGGACTCTGAATGTGACCTCCAAAGGTCACCTGACCTCGATTTCTCTTCTTACTTCTAGGGACAAAAGTAACCCAAGATCACAAGTTTTCTCTGAAGTGTAAGTTTCCGGTTTCTTTAAAGACTCAGTTGTGCCATGTGGTGTTTTGCTGAAAGTCGTGTAAGAGGGCACGTGATATTTTTTTGGAAGATTTCTTATGAGAGTGCATGTGATGTTTGGCTGGGAGCAGACATGAGAGGGGTCTTGTGGTGGTGGGAACGAGTACAAAAAGGACCATGGACACGGGAAAGAAGCTTTGGGCATGTCTACACTATGCAACACTTCGCTGATTTGTGCTGGTCTTTACTTAGCAGAGAGAAAAGTCCCAGAGAACTTTTCTGGCCACTTCCACTGATCTGTGCTGGTTTGGCAGAGCCTTGCAGTTTCCTCTGGATCATGCCACCTCCACAGACTCATGTGCTGTTTGCTGTGTGCATTTGGACTGGACTGCTGGTCTCCTGATAACTCAGAGTGGAATTGGCTCAAGGACCACAGGTCCACAGTGCCGTTTTCTTATTAACATTCTTTCCTTCCTGTTGGTGGTGACTTAGAAGTGAGTTTGGGCTGTTTAAGAACATAAAGAAAGTAGGTTTTGGAAAATCTAAGCCAACACTGCTCATGCAGTAATATCTCAACATGAGCAGTTATATTTTAGTGTATGACACACACACACACACACACACACACACACACACACACACAAGGTGAGGAGGCAGCCATCATTTTACAAAGTCACTAAAACTCAGTCCACAAACCAAAAAATCATCCTGGTGATTAGTTCTTGGGGAACTCATAGCACAGTTGCTTGAACAGTTTAATATTTGAAGAAGGGCTCCTAAGAGACAGATTTAAATTCATCTATCTTTGGGAGTTGGGGTTTTCTCCATTGATGAAGAATTATTCTTTCTTTCCTGGAATTTTTGTCTCAGTTATCAAGAGGGATAAATTAACGCTTAGCTAATAATAGGCATGTCAGGAGATGGCCTTATGAAGGTCATACATGGTAATAGATTGATGCTCAGCACACTGTTTTTCTCCCTATGGAGAGGCACAATAATTTTATCAGACAAATAAAATAATAGGAAAACCTGAAAAATCTTACTTCCAGATCATAGTGACATGCCCAAAATTCATAATCATAAAGAGTACACATTTGTCTTAAAATTAGGATATTTTCATAAACTGCATTTATTCTAAGTAATTAAAATTAATAATTTAAGAATGTCTACTCAATAATTTTCTATTGGGTTTTTTCCTTAAAATGTGTCAAGTTCCTGCATAAAACTATGCATTGTTCTTACCATGAGTAGAATGCAGCCCGGTTACCTACTTCAAAAGCATCTTTGATAAAATTAAATTGTATTCAAATTTAATAATTATATAAGTAGAAACATGTAAGTATAAAAATACATGGTTTCTATTTGTCAGTACAGAACCAGCATCTTATTTAAAAGACACACTTACATACATTAGTGTAAGACAAAAGGTAAGGCTGATACTAACTGATATTTCATTTAGTATTAATATTCAGTATTCATTTCATTGTTTGGAGTAATAGTGCAATTAAAAAGGAAAAACATGGCAGATGTAACACCATTAGGAAGATTAAGTTAATATTATCAGTATTTGTCTTATATCATTTATTACCTAGAATGCCCAAGGAAAGAAATCTTTAAATAAGTGAGTGATTCACATATTATATATATGAATTTTGGAGTCTATGTTAATAATGAAAAACACTGAGATGATATGAAAGAAAAAAATCTATATTTAACATATACAATATGAAGTAAACAATCTACAAAACAAAAATATGAAATTCCATAGAAGGCATTTAAAATGAACAAATGTTTCTTTTTTTATAGGAAGATGTTAGTATTATTGTGTCAGTATTTTCTTTTTTCCTCTATGCATTTAACATTATCATCAATGAAAATGATAAAAAAAAAAAAACTGAGACAATTGTGTCTTGACATTTCTATTGAGAGAGTACACAAGAAAGAAGTACAAGAAAATGCAGAGTAAAATTAAGAGAAAAGAGTAAAGATTAGACTGACTAGACATTGAAACCAATAATGACGTGGTGATGGCTCATTAATAAACAAGGAAAGCTCTTCTTTGTGTTGCCTCGTAGGTTGTCAGCTATGCCAACATGAAGCTTCCCAGCCATGCGCTGTCAGAAACTCACTGAAGTGGGTGATGACCTTGAGCTCTTCTATGGCCACAAAAGTAGCTGCTGATGCTCTCTGGGCAGAGAATGGAAGGGCTGTGTGGTCCGCTCAGTGGTGGGAAGGTGGGAATGACAGACATGGTTTTCCCACGAAGCAAGGCATCTTGACCCATGGCAGAGTGCGCCTGATGCCGAGGAAGGGACATGATCATTATAGGCCAAGAAGAACTAGAGACCTGATGTATGAGTCTGGTTTTGAATACACTGTGGATGCCAATCTAAATGTTCTCAACTTGGTTATTATTTTTTTAAAAAAGAGTCAGGCATAATGGTATACACCTTTAATTCCAGCACTTGGGTGGTAGAAGGAATAGGTGTCTGCGAGTTTGAAGCCAACATGGTTTATGTAGTGAGTTTTGGGACAGTCAGAGATACACAGTGAGACCCTTTCTCAAAAAAAAAAAAAAAAAAAAAAAAAAAAAAAAAAAAGAAAGAAAGAAAAAGAAAAAGAAAGAAAGAAAGAACAAAAGAAAGAAAAAGGAAAAGAAGAGAAGCGTACCTCTACACTGACAGATACTACTGGGCCTTACCAGCTGGTTTCAAAAGAGCTTAGCAGAATATGAAAGCTTTTTAGTCTCTCTAAGAAAGATGATGTCTGCCAATAAATTGTCAGAAAGCCCAGACACAAAGATGAGAAACCTAGAACCAAAACCCCCAACATTCAGCATCTTGTTATTCCATATGTCCTACAACACAAACGCTGACATATTACTCTGAAGAAACAACACACTAAGAAAAACAAAGAGGAGGCCTGAAAAAAAAAAGACAACTTTTGGTCCAGAGAGTTAAGGAAACCAAAGAAAAATACCAGGAACAGGTTGTCATAAGACATAGGCTGTCCTTTCTAAGAGCTTCTTCTTCTATGTCTGAGTCCAGTGAACACCAAGTGTTTAAGAGTAACAAATAAATACTCAGACCTCCAAAAAGAAAGAGCCAAGGAGACCAGTTAAACATAAATTACAAAGATAAACAAATTAAATAAGGAAATACATCACCTGAGAATGATAGAACAGAGGAAACAGTGTTAGTAAAGCCAGGTGGATGCCTTTCTGATACATTACTCTATAATGAACTAGATTTGCATATATGCATAATGACTAGAAACAAGGCATTCTTCAGAATTACAGATTGGCATAACATGAGGGTCTATATTAGCTGCTGATATTAAAAAAACAACAACAACAACAACAACAATTCCTTGCTCCTGCCCTGGTCTTCTGGCTTTCTTTTTCCAAACATTTCTGGACATCTGGTTTGCAAACTTTTGGGACAATTGTTTGCATCGTTAGTGAAAGGGTATCAGTTGAGCCACCAATTATAAAAATTCATTATAAAAATATAAATGAGGACATTGGCGGCACCTATCACACACTGTCTGATCAGTGGGAGAGCAGTGACAACACAGCCATCTAAGGACCAAACTGAGAGCTACAAAACACCAGTGCTGGTGTTTCCCAGGTGAGAGAGGTCCACACTGGGTGGAGACAGGTGGGTCTGGCTTCAGGCCACCTGGGCTAATTTGTAGAAAAGCTCATGGGTCCTTGCAGGCTTGTGCACGCTCTCCAAAATGTAGCCACTCACCTGCCTGCTTGCAGCACCTACATTCTATGTCTCAGACTGAATTGTGGGCCACAAAACACTAGTATGTGGGTCTCCTGGCCCAGAGGAAACCCCATGATCTGGACCACAGGTGCATCTGACCTCTGTTTGTGCAGCCAGTCCACAGAAAGTTTGGGTTCACACAGGTACAGGTGTGGTCCCCAAGGACAGGCCACATACCACCTACCAGAAATGAAAAGGGAGTCATGACAATAGACCCTGAGGAAATCAAAAGAATATCTTCCTTCAAAAGCTTAATCAAGACAAAATTTGAAAATCTAAATGAAATCATCAATTTTCTTGATATATTCCACTACCAAAGTTGAATCAAGATCAGGTAAACAAATTAAAGAGTCTTATATCTCTTGTGGAAATAGATGTAGTCATCAAAAGTCTCCCAACCAATTAAAAGGCCAGGGCCAGATGGCTTCAGCACAAAATTCTATCAGAACTTCCAAGAAGAATAGCAGTACTCTTCAAACTAATCCACAAAATAGAAATGAAAGAAACATCACCAAACTCATTCTATGAGAATTTCAGACTAAGTTCTCTTATGAACATTGCTGCAAATATATTCAATAAAGTACTTGCAAACCAAGCGCAAGGACACGTCAAAACTATCACTCACCATGACCATGTAGTCTTCATCCCAGGCATGCAAGGATGATTTAATATAGAGAAATCCATCAATGTAACCCATCATATGAACAAACTGAAAAAAAAAACATATAATTATAGATGCCAAAAAAGCATTTGACAAAATCAAAACACCCATTCATGTTTAAAGTCTTGGAGAGATCATGGATACAAGATACATAACTAAATATAATAAAGGTTACATAAAGGAGGCTAATATCCAAATCAAACTAAATGGAGAGAAACACAAAGAAATTAATCTAAAATCAGGGACTAGACAAGGCTGCCACTCTCCCCATATCTCTTTAATATAGTGCTTGATATCTGACAATGGGCTAATATCCAAAATATGTAAAGAATTCATATAATTAGAGACCACCAAAGCAAACTATGCAATTAAAAATGAAATACATAGCTAAACAGAACTCTCAGCAGAGGACCACTGAATGGCCTAGGAACACTTAAAGAAATTTTCAATGTCCTTAGTTATCAGGGAAAATGCAAATCAAAACAACCCCGAGACTCCATTTTATACCTATCAGGATGGCTAAGATCAAAAATTCAACTATCAGCACATGCTGGCAAGGATGTGGAGAAAGGGGAACACTCCTCCATTGCTGGTAGGAGTGCAAACTTGTACAACCAGTTTGAAAATCAATGTAGCACTTTTTCAGAAAGTTGAGAATACTGCTACTGCAAAACCCAGCTATACCACTCCTGGGCTTATAACCAAAAGAAACTCCACCATACAATGAGGATATTTGCTCAACTATGTTCATAGCAGCCTTATTCATAATAACCAGAATCTGGAAAAAAACTACATAACCTTCAGTAGAAGAATGGATAAAGAAACTGGTACATTTACACAATGGACTACTATTCAGCTATTAAAAACAAAGAAATCTTGAAATTTGCAGGCAAATGGATGGAACTAGAAATGATCATCCTGAGTGAGGTAACTCAGACTCAGAAAGACAGGCATGGTATATACTCACTTATAAGTGGATATTAGCTCAGCATAGATGTACTCTGAGAGACTCCATGCAGTAGGGGATCTGAACAGATGCTGGGACTCCCAGCATGACTCTGGGTAGAGCTCTGAGAGTATTAAGGAGGAGTATGGGGATGGAAGGACCCAGAGGTTTCAGGAGCCCCACAGGGAGATCACCAAGGCTGGCGGGAGCCTGCACAAACTCATGCACCAACAAAGGGCAATGCATTCAGAGAACCTAGACCTCCCTGTTCAGATATAGCAAATGGACAGCTCATTCACCATGGTTGTGGGGGAAGCATGGATTGCCTCTAACAGAACTTAGTTTCTTGTGATTTGAACACTTCCCCTTGGCAGGGAGGCTCTGTGGGCATACAGAGGAAGATGATGCGAACTGTCCAGATGAGACCTGATAGGCTGTCATCAGACAGTCAGGGAGAAGGGCTCCCCCATCAGAGGTCTAGTGGATGGGAATAGGGTGAAAGACGGAGGGAAGGTAGAAACAGGAAGATATTTTGCCACAATAATTGGTGCCTTTTCTTTCTCTCCTATAGTTCAGAGAAGAAAAATGGGGGTTTTCAGGACCTGCTTCAGCCCACCCCAAGGGTTGACTTGTATGAAACTATCTTACATGTGTGTAATCCCGAGGGTAGGTCAGAGAATTTTATTTGTTTTCCCTTCTCCTGCCTTTTGATTTCAAGTTCATTCAAAGAGGAAGTAACGTGAGGAGCATGACTCATACCAAGTAAATGGTGGCTTACTTTTTTTTTTTAAGAGAAACATAAAGTGCAGGGGAAGTTAGCAATGATGCTGATCCTACTTAACTGAGAAAGTGATGATTACCTTAGGCTGGAGAGCAATACAATTTAATTCCAGGAAGTTCTACTCCGATGTGGAAAGATGCAAAGTCATGAGTGGAGAAAGATCACTTCCTGAGGTCACAACCCAGCTCACTGACATTCAGTAGAAGCCAACTGAACTTGAAGACTGTGTGTACTTTCTGCTTAGAGTCTTTTAAATTTTTTAAAATTGTAATTTAGTTCATTTCTTTGGTTTGACCTTGTAGTTCATGCATTGATTCCTGGTAACAGCTGCTGCTCAATTTGGTGATTTCCCTTTTTAGGATCAGCTTTAACTCAGGGACACCACCTCTGTGGGCAACAATCCTGTAGTGTCAAAACCTGTCTATCTAAAGTCCTTATCCCCTGATTACCTTCTTTAACTAGGGAAAATTACCCCTCCACCAAATCACCCCACAGTCAAACATGGACAGTTGAGGGCATCCCTACATCCCATACCCACGAGTGTACAAAAGCTCTCCAACTCTCCACTGGCCCAATCTTGTCTCATCCTCCCATCTCATCATTTCTCATTGAAATCCTAACACTGGACTGGACTGTGGAGTCTTCTTCATGGCTTCTGCTTCCTGACCACCCCTGAGACTTCCTCCACTTCTGCAGCATGATGCTCATCTCCCTTCTTAGGAACCACAGGTAAGAAACTCGGCCTTCAAAGCAGTTGTCTCTATGTCTGTTGTCCCACTGGTCCTGAATCCAATGAACTTTAGGCACATTTTAGTATATGAATCAATTCCTTGATCTCCAGATATGATGTTTGCTTTATTTAAGGATGCCAAAGGGGAGAAGCTGTCATGTGATTCTCTCCATTGCTGTCCTTGACAACTGCTCAGGAGCTGTAATGTCTTGGTTTGAGTTATATGTTACAATATAAACAGCAGGCGATGAGCAATTACTTTCACTGAAATACATGTAAATCCACTGTGGAAAATACTACAAATAGTAGCCTCTGTCCTCTGAATTTTGGGCCTGTTTTTTCATTTCACTTACTTTCTGACAGTTAAGCATTTGAAGGCATGTTTGAAGGGAAATATTTAAGCAATAAAGTTCAGAACTATTTATTTTTGGCAAGAACATGGATTCTACCAATTAGGGGCTTTATTTAATTATTATTAAACTTCAACAAGCACAATTGATTGCTAGGAAACAATTCTTGCCAATTCATAATACATCCCTGCTATCTGACATTTCATATTGTTCTAATCCATATTGAATCAATGCAGCTTAGCTCTATCATGCAAAAAAATCATCAAGATGTTGTGAGACTAAAAATAAAACTAGAGGAGTAATCTCCCAAATTTTAATTTTTTTTCAGTAAAGTTTAGTTTAAGTCACTCATGGAGTTAAACATGTATGTCTGTAAGCATGCTTACATCCAAATTTCAGTTAAGAGGTTTTTGGTTTTTTTTTTTAACCTCAAAAAGGAGGAAATGACTCATCTATCTTTTGTTAATACAGATAAACAAATGTTATGGGAGTGACAAACCCCTTCTTGATTAGGTTTTGTCTTGTTCCACAATAATGGTACCTAGCACCATTATTGGGCCAAGAAGCTATGGTTAAACAAATCCTGGGCTTTGGGGGGGGGGGGAATCTACTGCTGCTATTCTGCTAAATGTGCACGGTATTAAACCTACTCTTAATGATTTATCTTTATTCCCACAAAGTAATGAGTCTGTCAACCCTCATCAGAGGAACTTCTATTGGCAGTACATGGAGATCAGTGGAGACTCACAACTTGTCAGGGTGCAGAGAATGAGGGACTGTGAGAACACGCAGCACAAAATTGAGCATGTGCACTGTGTTCTCTCCTCCCAAGGCTCCTGGATCACTGTAGAAGGAACAGAAAAGTAAAATGTGTGAACTCAAAGCAGTTGTGACAGCACACCCATGACTTGTGCAAGCTCAAGCCAGACAAAACCTCAGCATGGACTGGAGACATGGTAATGAAGTCTCACCCTTATCTGGGGAAGGAGGAATGGATCTATTTCAGTTTTTAAACTTCAGAGTTTTAGATCTCCAAATTGCCTGATAACTACCACCATCCTGATCACCTTGGTATTAACTGATTTTTAAGTAGTTCACTTAAGGGATCCTGGGAGACCTTTCTTGAAGGACTCAGGGACAGAAATTTTCATTTATTAAAAAAAAAAGCATTTGCAATACTAATCAACAAGCTACAAGCCAAAGTTCTATTGTCTAAATAAGTTTTGAATATTGAGAGCAAAGTGGTTTTATTATTAGTCCTCTTTTTTACATTTCTGCTCATCATTGCTTGTTTATTTTTACCTGATGCCAATTATTATCTTGCCAAAGGATTTTTGACATTCCTGTAATATAAGTCTGTTCTTGAATTCATTTGTTTTTTATGTGCCTGAAAAGCCTTCCATTTCATTTTTGAAAAAAAAAATAGCTTGTTTTATCTAATGAATTTTAAGCTGACAACTTGGTGTTTGATTTAGTTCTCATTTCAGTACTTTAAAAATATTTTACATGAAGATACACTCTCATTTTAAATATCACTATTTTGTACATAGTGTATATATTGAATGCTTTTTTTTCCAGCTTTTGTGATTGGCATAGTTAAACATTTTAGATATGTGAGTTAATAATGTTCATAAATTTGGACCATTGTTCAAATAATTCATCTTTGTTTAACCCATTTCAAGTTAAAATTAAAACACATTTGCTTTCTTGAAGTTTTTCCATACTTTACAGATTGTGTGTGTGTGTATGTGTGTGTGTATGTCCATGTCTGCTTTGTATGCCTTTTCTCATTCTGTTTCATTGTCAGTACTAATGACTCTCTTCAAATCTTTTAACTTTTTCTTGTGTATAGTCTAAATTGTTTATGATTCTTTGCAGTATACTTTTGACTTCAGAAATCATTATTTTTCATACATGGAATTTTCCTATGGTCTTCTAAAAATTAATTCCATTAAGAGGGTGGGGGAAACAGATGGCAGCACTGATCACATAGTATGTCTAACCATCAGGAAAGCAATGATTATACAGCAACCTAAGTGAGAACTACAAAACACCAGTGCTGTTGATTTCCAGATGAGAGGGGTCCACATTGTATGAAACATGGGTGGGTCCAGTCCATCCATGGGCCACCCAGCTAATCCATAGAAAAGTCTCTGGGATCCTGCATGCATGTCTACAGTCTCCAAAGTCTAGCCACTCACCTGCATGCTCATGGCACCTCTACTCTGAATACAAGACTGAATTGGAAACTACAAAATACAAGTATCTGGGTTTTCTAACCGATAGGAAACCCCACAGTCTAGAACACAAGTAGATCTGACTCAGGTCACCCACCCAACCCAAAGAAAGTTCCCTGGTCAGTGCAGGCACTGGGGCAGGCTCTAAGATTTAGCCACACACACATGGCAGAGCACATAGCACCTGTGTTCTCTATCTCAGAAGGAACTCTGAGTTACAAACCACCAGTGTCAGAGTCACCCTTCCAGAAGGAGAACCACAATGTGGAACACAGGTAGATCTGACCTCAGATCATCAGGCTGGTCCATGGAAAGTTCTCAGGTCAGATCTCAGGTCCCCCACCTACCACCTAAAGAGTTCTATGATTCCTTCTTGTGAAAGATATCAACCAATAACCACTCACCTGCAAGCTGCTCTCAACATCCAGAAAAGGATACAAGGGACTACCACCCAACATCTGAGACAGCAAGATGACTAACTGCCAGTGTTAAAATAAAAACAACAAACCCCAAAATAATATGGCATCTCCAGAACCCAGTTATCCCAAGGTAATCAGCCCTGGAAACTCAAACACAACTGAAACACAAGAAAATACCTCAAATCTTTCCTTATGAAGATGAGAATGAAGGAAATAAATACAATCCATAAGAAATAGAGGAATATACAGCCAAACATATTGAGGCCCATAGAGAGGAATTGACAGAGGCCTATAGAGAGGAAATAAGGAAATTATGGGAAAATTTTCAGGAAAATGCAAACAATCCAGTGAAGGAAAAAAAAAAGTTCAAGATCTGAAGATGAAAATGGAAACAATAATAAAAGCACAAACTGAAGAAAGCCTGGAAAGAGAGAACTTAGAGAAGAAAACAGAAACTGCAGAGGTAAGCATAACCAACAAAATATAAGAGATGGAGGAAAGAATCTCAGGTGTTCAAAATACAAAGGAAAAATTTGATGCAGTCATCAAAGAAAATGTTAAATCTAAAAAATTCCTGACACAAAACATCCAAGAAATCAAAGACACCATGAAAAAAAAAACCTATGGATAATAGGAATGGAGGAAAAAGAAGATGACTGGTTCCAAGGCCCAGAAAATATTTCTACAAAATCATAGAATAAAATTTCCACAATTTAAAGAAAGAGTTGTATGTAAACATGCAAGAGGCCTACAGAACACCAAACAGAGTAGACCACAAAAGAAAACCTTCCTTCTACATAATAATCAAAACAATAAATGTACAGAACAAAGAAAAATATTAAAAGCATCAAGGGAAAAAGGCCAAGTAACATATAACAGCAAATCTATCAGAATCACACCCAACTTTTCAGCATAGACCATAAAATCTAAAAGGATCTATGCAGATGTCTTGCAAACCATAAGAGACCACAGATTCTAGTCCAGATTACTATACTCAGCAAAATGTTCAATAACTATAGACAAAGAAAATAAGATACTCCATGATAAAAAAATTAAACAGTACCTATCCACATTTCCAGCCCTACAGAAGATAGTAGAAGGAAAATCTCAACCCTAGGAGCTAATTATATCCAGGAAAACACAAAAAATAGATGATTTTACTCTAGCAAAATAAAAATTAGACAAGTTCACAAACACACTACCACAACAAACATCAAAAATCAAAAGACTTAACAGTCACTGATCTTAATCTCTCTCAACATCATTGGTCTCAATTCTCCAGTAAAGAGACATACACTAACAAATTGGATATATAAACAGGACCCAACATCCTGCTACATACAAGAAGCACACTTCAGCCACAATGATAGACATTACTTCAGAATAAAGTCCTGGAAGAAGGTCTTCCAAACAGACAGACACAAAAACAAGCTGGAGTAGCCATTCTAATATCTAATAAAATAGACTTTCAGTCAGAATTAATAAAAGAGATGAGAAATGACACTTGCTACTTATCAAATGAAAACTTATCCAAGATGACATAGCAATTCTGAACATCTAAGCCCCAAATACAAGAGCACCTATATCTGTAAAAGAATCATTAATAGAGCTAAAACCACACATGGATCCCCATATGTTAAGAGTAAGAGACTTCAACATCCCTCTTTCACCAAAAGATAGGTCAACAAAAGAGAAGGTAAACCGAGAAATAAAGGCACTAAGAAATGTCATGAATTAAATGGACCTAACACACATCTATAGAACTTTTCACCCAGACACAAAAGAATATACCTTCTTCTCAGCAGCTCACGGAACTTTCTCCAAAATTGACCATATAGTAGGTCACAAAGCAAGCCTCAACAGATACAAGAAGATTAAAATAATATCTTGTATCCTATCAGACCACCATGGACTAAAGCTGTACCTCAACAGCAGAAATAACAAAAAGCCTACACACACTTGAAAACTGCACAACTCTCTACTCAGTGACAACTGGATCAGGGAAGAAAGGAAGAAAGAAATTAGGAATTTCCTAAAGTTCAATAAAAATGAAAGTACACATACCCAAATTTATGGAACACATTGAAAGTAGTGTTAAGAGGAAACTTCATAGCACCTAGTGTCTTCATAAAGAAATTGGAGACATCTCATACAAGCAATTTAACGACACATCTAGCAGCCCTAGGAAAAAAAAAAAGAAGCAGACACACTCAAGCTGAGTAGATGGCTGGAAATAATCAAATTCAGGGCTGAAATCAATAAATCAGAAATGAGAACAACTCAAAGAATCAAACGAAATCAAGAGCTGGTTCTTTGGGAAAATAAACAAGATAGACAAACCTTTAACCTAACTAACTAAAAGACAGAGTGAAAGTATTCAAATCAATAAAATCAGAAATGAAAAGGGAGACATAATGAAAGACACTGAGGAAATCCAAAGAATCATTATGTCTTACTTCAAAAGCCTATACACCACAAAATTTGAAAATCTAAATAAAATGGACAGTTTTCTTGATAGATTCCACTCACTAGCCTTGACTCAAGATCAGGGAAAAAATAAAATAGTCCAATATCTCCTGCAGAAATAGAAGCAGTCATCAAAATCTCCCAACAACAACAACAACAACAAAAACAAAAACAAACAAACAAAAACAACACAGGATCAGATGGTTTCAGCACAGAATTCTACCAGACCTTCAAGGAAGAGCAGATATCGATACTCTTCAAACTACTTTACAAAATATAAATGGAAGGAACATTACCAAACTCATTCTATGAGGCCACAGTAATCTTGATACCTAAAACACAAAAAGACCCAAAAAGGAAGAGAATTTCAGACCAATTACTCTTAGGAATATTGATGTAAAAATACTCAATAAAATACTCACAAACCGAATCCAAGAACACATCAAAGATATCACTCACCATGACCAAGTAGGCTTCAACTCAGGAATGAAGGAATGGTTCAATGTATGGAAATCCACCGTATAAACAAACCAAAAGGAAAAAACAAAAAAACAAAAACAAAAACAAAAAAACAAAACAAAACAAAAAAAACACATAAGCATCTCCTTAGATGCAAAAAAAAAAAAAAAAAAAAAAAAAAAAAAAAAAATAACAAAAATACAACACCCATTTTTGTTTAAAGTCTTGTAGAGTTCAGGGATACAAGGCACATACCTAATCATAATAAGGATGATATACAGCAAGCCAGTGCCAAACATCAAATTAAATGGAGAGAAACTCAAAGAAATTCAGGAAAATCAGTGACTAGAAAAGGCTTCCAAACTCTCCATATCTCTTCAATATAGTACTTGAAGTTCTAGCTAGAACAATAAGACAATAAAAGGAGATCAAGGGGATCCACATTGGAAAAGAAGTAACAATACTGCTATTCACAGATGATATGATAGTGTACATAAATGACCCACAAAATTCCATCAGAGAACTCCTACAGCTGATAGGTAACTTCAGCAAAGTGGCCGGATGCAAGATTAATTTTTTTAAAAACGTAGCCCTCCTGTATACAAATGACAAATGAGCTGAGAAAGAAACTAGGGAAACTACACCCTTTACAATAGCCACAACAATATAAAGTATCTTGGTATAATTTTAACCAAGTAAGCAAAAGACTTGTACGAAAAAAATTTCAAGTCTCTGAAGAAAGAAATAGAAGAAAATATCAGAAGATTGAAAAATCTTCTATGCTCATGAATTGGAAGAATCAACATAGTAGAAATAGCCATCTTCCCAAAAGCAATCTACAGATTCAGTACAATCCCTATTAAAATACCCACACAATTCTTTACAGACCTAGAAAGATCAATTCTCAACTTTATATGGAAAAAACAAAAAAACAGAATACCTAAATCAATCCTGTACAATAAAAGATCTGAAAGAATCTCCATTCCTGATCTCAAACTGTACTATACAGCAACAGTAATAAAATGGCATGCTACTGGCATAGAACTAGACTGGTTGATCAATGGAATCAAATCGAAGACCCAGAAATAAACCCATACACGTATAGACACTTGATTTTTGATGAAGAAGCCAAATCCATACAATGGTTAAAAAAAAAAAAAAAAAAAAAAAGATAGCGTCTTCAACAAATGGTGTTGGTCTAACTAGATGTCTACATGTAGAAAAATGTAAATATTTATCACTCTGTAAAAAATAAGTTCAAGTGGATTGAAGACCTCAACATAAAGCCAGACACACTAAATCTGTTAGAAGAAAAATTGGGGAAGAGCCTTGAACTCATTGGCACAGGAGACAACTTTGTGACTAGAAAACCAATAGGTCAGACTCTAAGATCAATAATTAATAAATGGGACCTCATGAAATTGAAAAGCTTCTGTAGTGCAAAGGACATTGTCAACAGAACAAAGCAACAGCCTACAGATTGGGAAAAGATCTTCACCAACCCTACATCTGACAAAGGACTAATATCCAAAATATATAAAGAACTCAAGAAATTAAATACCACCATACTTAATTATCCAGTTAATACATGGGTACAGAGCTAAGCAGAAAATTCTCAACAGAGGAACACCAAATGGCCAAAAAACACTACCCTATGAGAATATATAGGGGGACGTAATCCCCCTCAAGAACAGTCATAGGGGAGGGGAATAATGGGAAAATGGGCGGGGGGAGGAATGGGAGGATACAAGGGATGGGATAAACATTGAGATGTAACAAGAATAAATTAATAAAAAAAAAAAAGAAATGCTCAACATCCTTAGTTATCAGGGAAATGCAAATCAAAATGACTCTGAGATTCCATTTTATACCTACCAGAATGGCTAAGATTAAAAATTCAGATCACAGCACATGTTGGTAAGGATATGGAGAAAGGAGAACACTCCTCAATTGCTGGTGGGAGTGTAAACTTGTACAACCACTTTGGAAATCAATCCAGCACTTTCTCAGAAAATTGGGAATAGTCCTATTTCAAGACCGAGCCATACCACTCCTGGGCATATACCTAAAAGACACTTGACCGTACAAGAACATTTGTTCAACTATGTTCATAGCAGTTTTATTCATGATAGCCAGAATCTTGAAACAACTGAGATGCCAGTCAACTGAAGAATGGATAAAGAACCTGGTACAGTTATACAATGCTGAGACTTGGAGCCAGACTCTGGGTGGAATTCTGAGAGTGGTATGGGAGAGTTGGGGCATGGAGGGACCCAGAAGATTCAGGAGCCCCACAAGGAGACCACCAAGGCCAGCAGATCTGGACCCACGGGGGCCTTCACAAATTGTTGCATCAACCAAGGACAATGCATGCCGTAAACCAGACCCCCTGATCACACATAGCCAATGGAGAGCTCATTCTTCATGGTTGTGGGGGGAGCATGGACTGCTTCTGACCTGAACTCTTTTGCCCCTGATTTGATCACTTCTCCTTGGCGGAGAGGTCCTGTGGGCACACAGAGAAAGGGGAAGCAGGATACCCAGAGGAGACCTAATAGGCTGCAGTCATATGGTGGGGAAAGAAGTCCCCTTCTCTCAGAGGTCTAGGGGAAGGGAATATGGTGAAAGTGCGAGGAATGGTGGAAATGGGAAGATGCAAGGTAGGAGTAACAATTGGGATATAATTTGAATAAATTATAATAAATTTTAAATTACTTCCATCGTCTTTACTGCTTATGACACAGTTTCTTGAAATTTTAATAATTAATTTTTGCCTACTATATTCATCATTTATATCATTGAAGTCACTTTGATTTACTATTTTTTCCTTCTTCTTATAGTTGATATCCTCCTACTAGCCCTTGGTAAGTTTTGATTGGACTCTAGATAATGTACATGTTGCCTGTGAGACACTGCGTGGTTTTACAGTCTCAAACTGGTTCTTCAGCTTTTTCTTAGTAGTCTCTTGGTAACAGAATAATCCTTTCGTATTTCATTTATACAGGGATGAATCTTCTCTCCGTTGATACTCTCAAATTATGAGGGGGCCCAGTCTCACCTGTGTGAACTTTAGGCATGATTTCCTTAGTTCTTTGTCACAATGCTTCTTTTTTATGACCAGGATGGCTTTTCCATACACATGTGTAGGTAAGTTATTGAATGCATATTCTATGAGCCCTCTGCATGTCTCTGACAACATTCTGCATGTGCAGCCTTCTCTCTCCATTCCTGTGCCCTGTGTGTTCCACACTACTCAGCTTCCCCAACCTCTATGTCTTTACCTTTACCAGAGGGTATGGGTGCTTCCTTGCTTCAAAATACAATTCAGAAAGGGGAGAGCCTAGATATTGCTCATTTGATCCCCTGGTCTCAGAGGCTGCCATACCCTATCCCCTGATATTCAACATTTAGAGATATAATTCAATACACTTCTCCTTTATAAAGAATATGTCTTGGTTAGGGTGATGTATATGTCCTCTGTTCACCAATCTTGGACCAAAGTAGGAACTCTTGGACTGTTCATCTACAATTTAGTCAGTGTTATCACTGCCCTTGACATTTCTTGGAATAGAAACCAGGTTTAGGCTCTCTGTGCCCCAGTTCTTATGCTCTCCTGGAAACAAATTAAAACAAGACAAAGACATAGCAAAGCAGAGAAATGGGAGTCAGTGAAAATAAAGTAAGTGTAGGCTCAGATCTGAGAGCAGGCTGGCCGAGATAGACACACACCTGGGTGTTGCCACGCTATTCTCTGTATTCCCATTAGGGGACTTCTACCTGATTTCTTCCCAGCACCCCTCAGCATGAGGAGTGTCACCTAATGATTGACAGATGCCCTTAAATTATACATCGTACTTTCCATTGAACAAGTTTAAATGAAACGTATGGAGGATGGGAAAAAACTAAGAATACATTGAGAAAAATGTCAATGTGACAAAGTTATCTTCATCACAAGGTTGTTCAACATACATAGTCACCTGACAGCCCTTGGAAATCCATTGCTCATCTACCTACTCTATTGCTGGATTCTGTAGAACTTCTAGTTCTGAAAATTACATTTTGGTGAAAGATATTTCACTAAAAGGCTATTTATATGGAAGGGTAGTTTTTGGAGCTATCTATAGCTCATTCTACAAATTATAGATTTGTGTCACTTTCCCCTACCCTAAATAAATTGGAGGTTCTCTCCTGAAGACCTTAAAGTCATTTTCAGGAGGATAACTGATGGCTCTCATCTACCAGTCTCTACTCATCTTGTATACTGGCATGTGCTCCAACATTCCCCAAACACTGAGGTACACCTACACACAAGAATGCCAACACTTCCATGAAAGCTGCACATGACTAGCATTCTTTTTGAAAGTTTTCTTTAACGTGAATGCAACCTTTTTCTAGCATCAAATTATGCAAGCAAGTAAAAATTTTAAAGTGGTTACTACTTAGCTATTTCACCATCATGAATCTTTCCTTAAAATTCCTTACAGAGAGATGCCTTAAAATTCAACCCAATGTTTGCATTATGCATTTATGAATGTGTGCATGCATCTTCTTTCCTTTTTTCCTTCCTTCCTTCCTTCCTTCCTTTCTTTCTTTCCTCTTTCTTTCTTTCTGTCCTTCCTTTCCCTCCTCCTCCTTCTTGCTCCACCCCCTCTCCTCCTCCTTTTTTTTAAAAACTTAAACCTTAAGCCCTATTTAATTCTTCTGTTCATTCTCTCTATAACAATGCCAGCTTTCAGGGACTCATTATTTATTGATTCTATCTGGGGGGCAGTTTTATGTGCACAGAGATCTTCAATGCATCTGCTTCAAAGAAAAACTGCCTGACTAACCAATTGATAATGATTATATAAACTAAATGGGTAGACACCACTGAACCTATCCATAAGAAGTTGTACAGTCAAGGTGTGGTTCCCATGCAAGCAGTGTTCAGAGGTAGTGCTTTGGGGAAGTGATGTATCCCGAGAGTTCTGAATCCCTAAATAGATAAGTCTATTGAGGAATTCATAATATATTGTTAGGAGGTAATAAATGGGTTAGAAGATAAAATCAGACTGGAAGGAAAAAATGACTGGGGACATACCATTGAAGGCTAGTATTTAAAATAAAAAACAATTAAATCACAAAACTACTTAGCATATATAACATGATAAAAATTTTATACCACTCAGCATCCTTCATAAAATATTTAATTAATTAATTAATGTATTGTAACATTAATTTTACATTGTTACATTGCATGTGCATGCGCGCGCGCACACACACACACACACACACACACACACACAGAGAGAGAGAGAGAGAGAGAGAGAGAGAGAGAGAGAGAGAGAGAGCGCATTGCCCACAGAGGGATTCAGATCCCTGGGAGCTGGAGTTACAGGGTTTGAGTCACCCAACATGTGTGCTAGGAAAGAAAATTGAGTCCTCTTGAAAACAGTAATACTTTTAACTGCCTAACTCTAGACCCACAGTCTTTAAAAGATTACTTGTATAGGTTTTCTTGTATATGTATCAGAAGTTATATCAACTAATGAATGATTTGATAGGTAATTTTCTGTCATTGAACACATTCATTTATTTGCTCTCTGTATCTAAATAAAAACAACTTCAGACTGTTCAAATATCAGAGGATCTCACAGGTGACATACTCTTCAAGAGCACACAGCTGTCAACTAAATTATTCCAGATTTTCAGTTCATACACCAGCCCACTTGAATGTGCCACGCAGCTTATTAAAAGGCAACAGATCCCAGATGCAGCCTCTGGAAGGGGTCTCCCTTAAAATGGTGTCTTAGGGGGGGGGGGGGGGGGGGGGGGAGGAAATCACATGAAAACTAACAGTAAGCAAGAGACAGGATACTTAGTGCTTTGTAACCGGTCCTTCTGCCTTCCAGATGAGGACAGATCAGATGCAGTCTCTCTGCCTGCCTCTGACTCCACTTCTCACTCTGATGCAGCCACTTGACTCCCCTGTTACCCAGGCTTTCCGAGTCCATTTCCCTTCTGCCGCAATGTTTCAATGATCTCTACTTCCTTACCTTAGAGCATCCATCTCCGAGGCATCCTCCTAGCTCCCGCGTTTGGGCTTCTTAGATTCTCAATTCACAGGCCGTTCCTTCAGCTCCCTACCTATTCAGGAGAATCTGCCATCAGCTTTCTCATTATCATCCTCTTCCCTCACTAACCTTTTAGCAGCCTTCCTCCATCATCACGCTCTTGCCTCACCACCCTGTTCCAGGTGCATCTCCCATTCTCATGCCCTTCCCTAATTACTCTATTCCATTAGCATCCCTCCCTACTCTCAGTTACCCTCTAGCTTGTACCCTGACTTATTTTTTCTCTGCATTAACCATAAGCATAGATCAAATTACTTTATCCATCCATTGTCATTTGTTTTTTTCTCACTAGAATTCAAGCTTCAATAGAGTAAGCAATTGTCTTATTTCCTGTTAAAACCTGGAGTTCTAACATAATCCTTGGCTCTCATAGAACACTTATTATTCCATTATTATTATAAAGCAAACATGCATAAATGAGTACATGAGTGAATGAAAAGTGATTGACAGCTTCGTTTTCGAAATCAGGTATGGATTTCTCTTACTTTGGGGGGAATAATTTTGATAAAATTATTTGAGTAAATAATCCTGCAATTTTCTGTTTTGAAATATGTCTAATAATAATTCTTTAATTAAAGTTTTACTATATGGAACTAGAAGCCCAGTTCATTGCCACAGAAACAACAAAGTAATAATTGACTCCTCACCCCTTTTAAAATCATGTTGAGGTGAAGCATAAAGAAGGGAAATGGATGCAGCTGCAATGATGAACAACCATGGACCATATAAAGACATCATTGAGAAAATGCACACTGACACTGTAATGCTGTGGGCACTACTTAGATTTCACACATATATAGTTTTATCTGGAGACTAATTTAAAGTGATAGTGTGTCCTCATGTTGCACATGAGTAAACTAATCTTCCTAAGAACTTATTCTCTAACTGAATTAATAGATGAAGTCAGCAGACCTACATACCACTTTCTTTTTCACTAGTCTTGTGGTAAAATGATCTCTTTCTGTAGATCAGTTTTTGAATCCATGTCTCCTTTCTCTATACTAAATGAAAGTTCTGGTCTGAATTTGCTATTGAGTTATATTGTAAAGGTTTATTTTTGTTATTTTGCAATATGTGTGTGTGTGTGTGTGTTTGTGCGCGTGCACGCACACACATGCCCAGTGGTGCACGCACTAGGAGGAGGGGTTGTATACGTGAGTGGAGAGGCCAGAAGAAGACAAAAGATCTCTTGAAGCTGGAGTCCAGTTTTGAGACAGTGATGTGCCTGTTTGGAATGAAATTCTTCATTGAGCCAGTTCTACAGACCTTTGTTTTATAGTTTAAATTTTACTACTTTTCAAATTTACTAATCCTAAAACACAGGATAAATTAGCTGACATTCTTTCTTTTCAGTTTGGTTCACTAAATTGCACCAGGTGTGATTGATCACCTGTGGGCGGGGACGGGGGTGGTGGGTAGGCAGGAAGTGCATAGGTATGGTTGCCCCCTGCTTGAACGACGACTAGAAACATATAACCTTATGGGTTTGCCTTTATATGCATCTGAGATGCTTATTCTCTGAGAAATCTGGGTATGGATCTGGCTGGTATCCATCTTCCTGGCAGGTATTAAATAAAGCCTGCTTTAATTGGATGGTTGTGGAACTGGTCTTTCTCCGTGCAGTTTTCAGGTTTAACACTCTATGGACTAAATCTTACTATTCTATCTTCATACTGTATTGGCAAATGGTAACTGATATTCTGTTGATTTTATTATATTCAAGTAAAACAAACAATATGAAGAGAACAAGGTAAACAATTTTTAAAAAAATTATATAAAAACCCTTGCAACCACCTTTTAAAAGTAAGTACACTATCAAAATAACTCCTTTTTGCGTGAATTCCAACTTACTGCTCTTATTTTTTGTAAAGTCGTTATTAAAACATGATGTTCCAACGTATTAATTAGATAAACATTTGTTCTGCCAATCTCTTAATTACTATCATGATATAAATGTTAAAAACAAGAGTAGGACAGGGTAATTAACATGACATTTGACAATAAAAAAATGAATGCAGATACCGGGTAACTGAAATGCCCTTACGGCGTTGTGTGTGTCTATTTTAGCTTTATAAGGGGAAGTTAATAAAACGTTCTGAAATACTCATATCTTCTGGTAAAACTTGGCAGATGTGGTATTCTTGCCTCATAGTAAATTGCTAATTTTGTTTCAGTAGATTAATCCGTTTTGGCATAACTATAACCATGCTAATTTTCTGGCACTAAAAATGTGTTTTTACTTCATTGCAAAACAAAATATTTTATCTTATCTCTCGTTAGCAGACAGTGGCACAGATAACAGGAAACTGAAAATTGGTCACATCTAATATGCAAGACAACATGAGGATTGGATTTAGTCTGTTTTCTAATTAGAACTAGACTCTTTACTTGGAAGGAAAGGGAGTCAAAGAGTGAGGAGACTCTATCTGGGGCTCTGGGACTGGAGGGAGTGGGTCATCTTAAGAGCGCCTGCTGTCTTTTAGGGATCCAATTTGGTTCCCAGCGCCCATCACACACACACACACACACACACACACACACACACACACACACACACACACACACGGAGGGAGAGGAAAAGGAGAGATTTTAAAGAAAGCTGGAGATTTGAGAACATTTTCAGACCTGGGAAGTCTAGACAATCAAAGGAACATGAGAGAACAGTGGGTGTATGTAAGTCACCGAGGATCCTTTCAGAACAAATGAACAGAAATTAGTTAACTTGTGAGGCAAGAGGAAAACAAACGGGGCTTTGAAGACACAAATTTAACTTGAAAGCAAGAAAGAATTGGAAAACCCACTTTGTACTCTGTTGATTAACCCCTCCTCACCCTCAGTCATCAAAGAACTTACCTCAGTTTGATCAGACTTGAACCTGTTTCCTATCTTTTAGGAAGTTCATTGAGGAGGATGACCTATGTTGTTAGGTTAAATGAAAAGATACCATGTGATTCTCAGATTTTGCTTGCTGTAAGCTTGCTGGAATACAAGGAAAGTCTAACAAATGCCAAATTATTAGTCATTGCCAAAGGAACTAAACCATAATTTTAAAACTGAGACATTGTTGATAAATACCTGTATCTGTCACAAATATTTAGGGCAGGCAGTAGCCTTACTGATAACAAAAAGAGTGCCCTTCTAAAATATTTTACTTATTTTGATTTGAAAGGAAATACATTTATAAAATATTCTCTCTTATAAGAAATGAAGGCCAAATAGAAAGAAAATGAAACCTTGTTTCATTACTTTATCCCAATTCCTTAGTTCCACTTGTCAAAGGCAATTGAGGCTCCTGGCATGTCATTTATTCTATCTATGCACTTTGCATGTGCAATGAAGTAGGCTGTCACTTGAAGATACTTGTGTCATTCCTTTGAGATATATGGATACTGCACTAAACCAGGAAGAGGCCCTGTGACGAATAATGCTTCCTTGGTACCTAATAATGTCTAGCTTTTACTCTTTTAAAAATACAGATGGTTAAAAATGTTTTTCATGTTCTTTTTTTCCTTTTTTATTAATTTATTCATATTACATCTCAATTGTTATCTCATCCCTTGTATCCTCCCATTCCTCCCTCCCTCCCACTTTCACCCTACTCCCCTCCCCTGTGACTGTGATTGATGGGGACCTCCTCCCCCTGTATATGCTCATAGGGTATCAAGTCTCTTCTTGGTAGCCTGCTGTTCTTCCTCTGAGTGCCACCAGGCCTCCCCATCAAGAAGACGTGGTCAAATATGGGGCACCAGAGTTCGTGTGAAAGTCAGACCCCACTCTCCACTCAACTGTGAGGAATGTCCTGTCCATTAGCTAGATCTGGATAGGAGTTTGATGTTTACTGCACATATTGTCCTTGGCTGGTGCCATAGTTTGAGCAGAACCCCTGAGCCCAGATCCACCCATCATAATGTTCTTCTTGTAGGTTTCTAGGACCCTCTGGATCATTTTTCATGCTCTTATTATCCTATTCATGGCAGGTTTATGTTATAGTCTACAGGATATTGGTATGATATAAGTACTCAAAATACCAAAAAAAAAAGAAATGTAAAGACTCTAGAAGTTGCTTACTAGTGGAAATGACACATAACAGATGGGAAGAGGACACGTGGAGAGTTCAGAGCAGACAGAGACAACACATACGGGAACATTAGCCTCCGAAAGCTGAGACATCTATGCTCTATCTAATGGGAAACAGAAGAAAATGGGCACTGATTGTCACGCTGAAATGCAGCCTAGCAAATTGCATAATAAATGAGGCAATATAGGAAATATTTGAGGAAAAATTAAGTAGAAGAATCAGAGCTACAAAGCATCATAGAAGAATGTCCCTTCTTTAACAATGAAATGTTATCGATTATATGCTAAAATTTTAAAATAAGAGAAGAGTGGGTACGGCTGGTGATGGTTAACATATCTGACTCACATACTTGGTCTAGGGACAGATTATAAGGAGTCCAAGCATGTGAGAAGGGGCTTAAACTAAAAGCTGCATGCTATTACCTCAATGTGTCCTCCATATTCATATGATAGAATTAATAGGCTGCCTGAATTTTTAATGACAAAATAAAGGGACCTAAGCTTCAAAGAAGCATATTACATTGTTAAATGCATAAAGAATGGGGAAATAAACTGAGCAGGGAGGCAATGATCCTGTAATCTCATTCTAAGTTATACAGACAAGGAAGGAAAAAAACAAAAACAAAAACAAAAACAGCTTTAAAAGATTGCATTTCCAAACATTATCTAAGACCAGAAGGTAGAGTGTATCTCTCTTTATTTTTTTATTTTTATGTTTTAATTTATTATAATTTGTTCAGGTTACATCATGAATGTTATTCCCTCCCTCCTACCTTTCCATTCCCACACTCCCTCCAGCTTCTGCTATATTCCCTTCCCCTCGGCCTCTGACAGAAGGGGACCTCATCTCCCACCATCTGACCACAGCCGATCAGGGATCATCAGGATAGCCTACTTCTCCTTCTTTTGTGTGCCCACTGGGCCTCCTCACCAAGGGGAAGTGATCAAATCAAGGGCAACTCAGTTCATGTCAGAGGCCATCCCTGCTCCCCCCACAACCATGGAGAATGAGCTGTCTATTGGCTAGATCTGAATAGGGGGTCTAGGTTTACTGCATGCATTGTCTTTGATTGGTTCAACAGTTTGTGCAGGACCCCCTGGGTCCAGAACCGCCAGCCATGATGGTCTTCTTGTGGAGCTCCTGAATATTCTGGGTCCTTCTGTGCCCCATTCTTCCATACCATTCTCATCGTTCCACACGGAGTCCAGCAGCAAGTCCCAGCATCTGTCCCGATCCCTCACTGAGTGAAGACTCTCAGAATATATCCATACTGAGCTAATATCCACTTACAAGTGAATATATACCATATGTGTATTTCTGGGTCTGGGTTATCTCACTCAGGATGATCGTTTCTAGTTCCATCCTGAAAATTTTAATATTTCCTTCTTTTTAATAGCTGAGTAGTATTCTGTTGTGTAAATGTACCACAGTTTCTTTATCCATTCTTCTACTGAGGGAAATCTAGGTTGTTTTTAGATTCTGGCTATTATGAATAAGGCTGCTATGAACATAGTTGAGCAAATGTGCTTGTTGTGTGGTGGACCATCTTTCAGGTATATGGCACAGAGTGGAATAGCTGGGTCTTAAGGTAGCCCTATTCCCAATTTTCTGAGAAAGTGCCAGATTGATTATCAACCAGCAATAAAGGAGTGTTCCATTTTCTCCACATACTTGCCAGCATGTGCTGTCACTTGAGTTTCTGATCTTAGCCATTCTGATGGGTGTAAGATGGAATCTCAGAGTCATTTTGATTTGTATTTCTCTGATGACTAAGGACATTGAGCATTTCTTTAAGTGTTTCTCGGCCATTTGATATTACTCCATTGAGAATTCTCTGTTTAGCTCTGAACCCCATTTCTTAATTGGGTTATTTGGTTTTGTGGTATTTAATTTATTAAGTTCTTTATATATTTTGGATATTAGACCTTTGTCAGATGTAGGGTTGGTGAAGATCTTTTCCCAGTCTGTAGGCTGTCGCTTTGTTCTGTTGACAGTGCCCTTTGCCCTACAGGAGCTCTTCAGTTTTATGAGGTCCCATTTATTAATTCTTGATCTTAGAGTCTGACCTATTGGTTTTCTAGTCACAAAGTTGTCTTGTGTGCCAATGAGTTCAAGACTCTTCCCCAATTTTTCTTCTAACAGATTTAGTGTGTCTGGTTTTATGCTGAGACTTTAATCCACTTGAACTTTAGTTTTGTGCAGGGTGATAAATATGGATCTATTTACAATTTTCTACATGTTAGAGCAGTACCATTTGTTGAAGATGTTATCTTTTTTTTTTTTACCAATATATGGATTTGGCTTCTTTGTCAAAAATCAAGTGTCCTTAGGTGTGTGGATTTATTTCTGTGCCTTTGATTCAATTCCATTGATCAACCAGCCTGTTTCTATTCCAATATTATGCTGTTTTTATTACTGTTGCTCTATAGTACAGCTTGAGATCAGAGATGGAGATTCCTCCAGAGTATCTTTTATTATACAGGATTAATTTAGCTATTACGTGTTTTCTGTTTTTCCATACGAAGTTGAAAATTGGTCTTATAATGTCTTTAAAAATTGTGTAAACATTTTGATAGGGAGTGAATTGAATCTGAAAATTGCTTTTGGTAAGATGGCCATTTTTACTAGGTTGATTCTCCCAATCCATGAACAAGGGAGATAGTACCATCTTCTGATATCATCTTCAATTTCCTTCTTCAGAGACTTGAAATTTTCTTCACCCAAGTCTTTCACTTACTTGGTTAGTGTTACACCTAGATACTTTATATTATTTGTGGCTATTGTGAAGGGTGTAGCTTCCCTAATTTCTTTCTCAGCACTATTGTCATTTGTATACAAGAAGGCTATTGATTTTTTTAGTTGATTTTGTATCTAGTCACTTAGCTGAAAGTGTTTATCACCTGTAGGCATTCTCAGGTGGGACTTTGGGGATCTAACTACCAGAAATCCTTCTATAGTACAGTTTAAGCTGGGCCTAGACTCAATTTGGGAGCACATCAGTAGGCCTGCTCTTCTGGGGGAAACAGGGTATAATTTGGAACTGACAGAAGAAAGCTGATGGTATCACTCAAACAACATGTACAATTATTAACTGTCCTGTCATTTAATTTATATGTTTGTTATGTTCTTTTGAAACCTATTTGCATACTAGTTTTATTAACACAGTAGGAGAATAAAGTGGTGTGAACTTTAAACTTAATGTGAGAACTACAAGAGTAGTCCCTTATATGTAGAAATGTTTGTATGACCAAAAGTTATTACTGAGAATATTATGTTGAAGAATGGGAGAAAAGTCCCACAGCATTTCACACACAGAAAACAACTAAGTACATCAAAATCACTATTCCTCTCAGGATCTGAAAGACTAACATTTTTCACTTCAGATTTGGCACAATTTGAAATTTCCGAAGAAGAAATTCTCAACAGTGCAACTAGCTCATTTCATAGGCAAGAAGGAAACCACTGGGTAGTATTATTTTTGTGCAGCCTGAAACAGTTTTGATGGTAAAACAGTGTCATCTAGTGAGAACTTTAGATGAAAAAAACTGCCTAAGACAAGCTTAAATGCCTGCAGGGTTTCAGGAACAGAATTCCTATCCCTAAGGTTTTGAAGTGAAAGCCATCAGCATTAGCCCTCAGCTGACAACAGCATGGGAGCAGATATTTGGGATGACTTCAACATAACAAGAAAACACGGAGATTCTGGGGGAATCCAGCCACATTTTACTTACAATTGTATAGCTGGGGATTGGTTTCTCATATCTGGGGGAGTACAAAGTATGTGTTTTTTTTGTTGTTGTTGTTGTTATTACTGCTCTGTTGATAATTTCCCCCTTAAAGATGCAAAAGCTAACCCCAGTGGAAGTTAAAGGAAAGATCTGCTTTCAGATTTCCTTCACTTTTTCCCTTGATTGACACTATTGGCAAAGTTGATCTAATTGTGCGCAGATGTGATGTTCATTTTGAAAGGATGGTGGACTCACAGGTTGATTATGGTCAAAGAACAATCACAGATTCTATTTTCCTACCTAGGTATATCCTTGACATGGGAGGTCACCTCCATCCTCTGGTAAGCATTCTCTGAGATTCCTGTTCTCTGTCTCAAGAATGTTAGCAAAATTTCCCCAAAATATCTTCAATAAAAATGACTTAGAGAACTTCCCCAAATTTTTGAACTGTTTAGAATACTTTTCCCACAGCATCTGAGATCTGCTAATGTCTGAGCAAGCAAACAGCTCCCTGGCAGTTAGCAAGGATCCCCCCTGAAGAAAGAGACAGCCTTCTCCTTCCGTGGGAATGCTTTTTTTTTTTTTTTCATGTGCTAACCATAGTCACATGGCCTCCATTTTGTGTCCACTTTGAGAAAAAAGTACCCTAACCACAGACTCATTTGAGACAATTAGCATTTTCCATTGGTAAAAATGACTTGCTTAACAGAATTAGTAATCTTCATTGTGTAGACTAGAATCCCAAACACCCATGAAATAGGGCAGACTGTAACTAAATAAGTGAACCAAAGCATTAAATAATCTCATATTCTAAAACTTAGCATCAAACCTGACAATGCTCAATCAATTAGTGAATAATTCAGTTAAGCTTATTTGTGAAGTCATTTAATAGCCTGCTGCTTAGACTTGATGCTTGCTGGTTTTAAGTGGGTTTAAAAGCTTATATTAAATATGTATTTATGTTTATTGGCCTTCTGATTTAGCTAAAACTGAATGTAGTAAATCTTAGTTCTTAGTTGCAAAACTTAAGGTAGTTATAATTTTTACTGAAACTTGAATACATCATTTTCTAATTTAGAATTAATTAACAGCATTGGTTACACATGAGCATTTCTATATGATCTATCATTTCAATTCAATAAAATTCTTTCCTAACATTGACATTTTTCCACTTGCCATAGTAAGTTTTTGTGTGTGTGTGTGTGTGTGTGTGTGTGTGTGTGTGTGTGTGTGTGTGTGTGTGTGCACGCATGCGTGTTGTTCCTGCATGTACTAGTATGTGTGTGGGCACATGTGAGGACCAGAAGTTGATGTCTGGCATCCTCCTCAGTTGCTGTCCACCTTATTGTTTGAGGTAGAGTCTCTCACTGAACAAGGAGCTCCCTGGTTTAGTTCAGCTGGCTTAGCAGGACTCACCAGGATTTCCTCTACCTCTCCAGCACTTGCCTTACAGCCACACACTACCATGTTCAACTTTTAAAGTGGATGCTGGGGCTCCAAACTCAGGGCCTAGTGCTCACACAACCAACATTTCATCTGCTGTGCCAACTCTCCAACCCTACAAGTTAATATCTTACTGCATACATTTTAAAAAATAAACTGCATATGGCCAGTATTATCACTACAATTATCTGAAGGTATGAATGCTATGCCATTTGTGTTTACCCAGTTCATGATGAGCCCCAAACCCTGGACCCTCCTTTCATAAGAGGTCAACCCCCTTTGAAGTTCTATGCATTGTGTGTCATTCATCCAAACTCCTTGTCATTGCTCTGTTTTCTTCAACTGTGCATGTTTCAACTCAAGTTCCTCATCAACAGCTCCCATCATGTTTATATTTACTAAAACGTTCTTCTGGTGTTCTTACAAGGACTGCGCTATGAGAGCCCAGCACTCTGTTAACCTGGAGGTGTGGTAGGTCTCTGGCTTCACTTATGCTTTCAGCCTGTTTTTCTACTTTTCTCCTATAAACATCCTAGGCTCTGATACTCAAGTCTTTTCTGCCATCATTCTTGAGATTTTTTTTTTCATCTCCGCAAAATGATCAGATATATTTGTTTTAAAATTCTTCTACTTCTATGTTCATTATCTTCCCACTAGCACCTCTGTTCATGAATCAGTCATTACCTGTGCTGAAGTCTTGGAGTCACCTACTCCCTGTCCACCTATTTCCCCAAGTTAAGAACTCTTTTACCCAGACTCTGATTATTAATATTCTCACTCAGCTGTCCAAGTCACTGATGCTACTACTAGTTGGTATATGTTGGTGTATCTCTGTATCCTCACATCATCATCTTCCCTCGTTATTGAGATTGAAGATGATGGACGGATGAACCTGAATCTATCTAAAGATTAAAAAAATCATCTTATTATGAGTTCAAAATAAGTTCATTCCTGCTTTCTGTAAAACTTGGGCTTGATCACATCTTGACCCATTTTCTGGATTTGACATGTACCATGCCTTGTACCCCATAAAGTGCTCTGCCAAATACTTTTTTAAAAATGTTCCTCCAAATTCCTCCATAACAACAACAACAACAACAAAACCCCAACCCTTGGAAACTCCCTTCTCTTGCAGTTTCTTTTTAACTATATAAACTCAACTATCTCTTGTGTTCACTCCTATTTTCTCAAACCACACTTCAAGGAGGATGCCACCTCAGGGAGACAGCCCAGTCTGTCAGAAAGTAAAGCTTGCTTAATTTGACTAAAAGACCTTGGGTTGTAGTCTCTGCTCTCATTTGGTGGGATGAACATTGCTACTGGATGGACCACTGTATCGCTTTACTTCGGGGTGTTTTCATCAAAGCACAGTACTGTAGATATTTGTGACATCAACTTAGATTCCCAGCTCTTCTTTCAGTCTAAACTTCGTCCAAGGCTAAACCTTCTCTGCACTGTTACCACATTTTATACCTACATGAGAAGTTTATTCATTTTCTTTCTCTTAAGCTCCCCTACGTATTATTAGGTCTTGATTCGGCTGTTTATCTTGTCCGTTTTCCTCATAAAATTAATTAAATCAGTAGAGGACATCTGCAGGCTCTGAGCACCAAATCTAAGCACACGCTGCCTCCTTTTCCTTCTTTGTTTGATATCCTAATAAAATCTAATGCTTTCTTTTTATTCAAGATCAACAATACAATAATTTTCTGCTAAATTATTCTGTTTAGCATGAAATTATGTAATATATCAACTGAAAGCCTAAAAAGAAAACTACCTTCCTGTTCAATCATGCTATCTCCATGCTTCCCCTGTCAGAAAACTTCATAATGAGGCTGTCTAAACTCACTCTTCAGTGTAAAATATCTGTTATTACTCAGATATATGCTGTTTTTCATCCCTACCACTCTACCTAAACATCTTCTGAGTTGTCCCTGACTTTTCATCATTCTTAAATTGCATCCACAACATGCAATTATAACTCCTTTCCTTAACTTGACTCAATTATCACAACTAATATGGATAGATAAGAATCACTATAAAAATAGAATTATGGAGAAAAGGTACAAAGATGGATAGTCTAATTGAATAGACCACATGGTGTCCTATAAATTAGTAGTAAGTAAGATATCAGAGTATAGCCTATGAAATCGATACATAGGCTCATTAGACAGACACAAAGGTCATGTTGAAAACCTTCTATTCATGGCAACCTGAAATGATATCATATATTGGAATGATGTGCATCTTACTGAAACAGTCAATTAGAAGCTGCTTGGCTAAAAGGCATTGATCCTTCACTTGAGCCCACAGGCTAACTACAAGCAGGATGAAGTTTTGACTTCTCTATGTTCATTTTGCACCTGTCTGTCTCCTTAATTTTGGCTAAAGGAACAGAGGCAATTCACTGCCATTAAGCTTTCCTCTTGAGTCACCTTGGTTTCCAGAAACAGAGCCTGACAGAATAGAACTCAACCTGTAACATACAGGTTATGACAATTACACGTAACAGTGAGGCTGCACTCTGCAGCAGAAATGACAGTGTCCTGAGGCCTAGGCTAAGATGACAAATATAAGGCTCCCTTAGGACCATCATCTTACAGAATCAGAACTGCAGCAATGAGCAACCAGATCACATCTTCATCAGACTGTTTAATTATGGCTACTTCCCGAAGTTCTGTCCCAGTTCTTCCTATATTTATATCATGTCAGTACCCAGAAGATTAACTCAGAGTCACTGGATCTCTTTATCTGTAATGCTTCCTAATTCTGCCATATTAAATAAAATCCTCTCTCTCTACTTTTTATCATTATTTTTCTTGTAATTGGCTTATTGGGTGGCTAACACTAGCTTTAAGAAGAAGAGCATAGACTTCTTCTTAGAGTACTGTATTTTTCTTAAATATTGGGTGTGGAATTCATAACATCCTTCAAACCATGCACAAAAACATCGACACCTATTAAATAAACTATAAAGATATCAAATGAGCTTCAATAATAAAGCACTCTTTATTTTTTATTTATTTATTTATCTATTTATTTTTGGTTGTTGTTTGATGCATTTTTTTTAATGATTTTATTCCTTTTTTTTTATTAATTTATTCTTGTTACATAAAGCACTCTTTAATAGGACACATACACCTATTACGCACAAGCCACAAGGGTGTTGACCCAAACCATAGCTCTCAACTCAGAGTAAGACTGACCATGACTCATGAACATGCATTTGGGTTACTATGTGCTCCAAAATCATGTTCCCACATGGAAGCAATTTCATGAATGTTTTATAGTTACAAGAGAAAAATCATATACCAAAGGATCTACCAAACATCTTGGTAGGAACCACAGGTAGGTGGGGTTATAGCAAAGTGAGAGAAATTCTGCTATAGGCCTTAGCTATTATCCAATGATATTCTTAGAAAGGGTTGATCGAAGCTAGTAGATCCTAAGAATACATGCTGAAACTTTTTAAAATTTTAATTTATTAAAATTTATTCAGGTTACATCCCAATTGCTATCACCTCACTTCTATCTTCCCACTCTCCCTCTCTCTTTTGCCTTATTCCCCTCCCCTAGAACTCTGACAGGAGACCTCCTCCCCTATCATATGCTCACAGCCTATTAGGTCTCACCTGGATAGCCTGATTCCCCTTCCTCAGTGTGCCTGCTGGGCCTCTCCACTAAGGAGAAGTGATCAAATGGGGGGGGGCACCAAATGTCTTCTCAGAGATACTCCCTGCTCTCCCCACAACTGTGGAGCATGAGCTATCTATTGGTTAGATCTGAACAGGGAGTCTAGGTTTACTGCATGCATTGCTGTAAGTTGGTGTAACTATTTGTGCAGGGCACCCTAGACCCAGATCCACCAGCCTCAATGATCTCCTTGTGAGGCTCCTGAACCCTCTGGTTCCTTCCATCTCCCACCCCTCATTCTTCCATAACAATCTCAGCACTCTGTCCTAAGTCCAGCACCTACTCCCAGCATCTGTCCCATTCCCCCTCTGGATGGAGTCTCTCAGAGGACATCTATGTTGTCAAGGGGATGTTGGCTAACATACAGAAGGCTGGTGCTGGCTGGCTGTTGAGTGCACTAAAGACAGTCGAACATAATCTGGCTCTGGATCTATATTTCAGTTCCCCACAATCATGAAGTTCTCATAAGCCTATCAATCTTGTAGAATCTTTTACACAGAGATGAATCTTTTTGATGGTAATTTCAGTTCACAAGAGAATATACATACATGGGTCAATGTGAAAATAGATATATTCACTAGAATAGGTGATATAGAATGAAAACACGAGACAGAAACACTAAGAAGAAATATGCAATAGATTTGATCACTGAGAACGAAGACAGGAAAGGGGAGGGTTGGAAGGAGGTGGTGGTGGACGGGCATGATCAAAATATGTTTTATAAATGTGTGGGAATTTCAAAAAACAAAAAATACTATTTAAAAAACTCATAAACCAAAAGTAGGATCTCAGTTTGTGAGATAAGCTATCAGAGCTCTTCTTTTCCTGGGGGAAAAGGGGTCTGTCTGAGCCCTACATTGATTCTGTTCTTTACTAGAGAAGCCGTTTTTACTCAACTCTAGGCTAAAGAAAATGAGTTCGTAATGGTTGCTCATTTTATGAAAGAGAAAAGAATCTCAGATTCCTGTGGGAATTCTGAGTCCAGCAGAGTTGTTGTCTGAACATCCGTCACTGATAGGGGAGAGATAGGGAAGCCTTTTATATCATGTCACCCTCCGTGTTTGATGCAGAAAAGGCTTAACTAAATAATCAACTGGATTAATTTACTTATTTTGTGCATGACAGTGTGTATTGTCGATACAAAAATAGTCTCATCTCAAAGGGGAAAAGAGTTAGCTCATTCTGGAGGCAAATATGAGTGATAGAGGCCCAGGAACACAGCTCTGATGTGATAACTTTTTTTTATAAAGTTCGTATAATAGAAAAAAAAGAAAACCATAAACTAGACACTTTTAAAATACATTGGTGGAATCATTGGAAGGGCAGGTTACTGAATGGCAGGAAAATCTCCTTCTTAGCCTTTTTGTGGGTGGCCAAAGGTAGAATTGGTTTTAGTTTTGTAAAAAAAAAAAAAAAAACTTCTATATATTTTCCACAGTAAATAGAGTCGTTCGCATTCCCACCAGGAGTCTACTTCCTTGTCATCATTTGCTCTTGTTTTCTTAATGACTGCCATTCTGATTGAGGTGAAATGGAATCTCAATATAGTTTTCATTTGAATTTCCTTATAGCTGGTTACGATAAGTACTGTTGCATCCTTCCTGTGGAATTCTGCTGCGTTCAGACTCCTGCATCCTTGATAAACATACTAATTTCACAGATTAAAAGAAGACAGTGTGATAACTGTAGGAAGAGATACTAGCATCTCCCTTCAGCATTTCTCCTTTACACAAGGACTTTAGCATAGGACTGGTGGCACTAAATTAGACTAAGACTCTGGATGGGATATTGAATCTACCTCAATCTTGGCTTCTGCAACTGGAAGTAATGTCTGCTCTTTATACTTGGTCTAAAGTATCCTGCACCAGCAGCCCAAGCAAAGAAAGAAACACAGTACTTAGAATAATACATGATCCTATTCAAAGTGGGAAAAGCAAATATTACTGCAGAAAAACAGTGGTAATGACACAAGAAAGCTTTCCACGGGAGTGATACTATCACTGCAAGTGTAGACAAATGGAAGTCCAGCACCATAGATAGACAGACCTGCATGAATGTTTTACACAGTTGACCAGAACTCCCCTGACTGTGGAGAAATGAAATACTGCAGATCCAGGGCCTGAATTAATTACAAGTAATTAATGCCATGTCTAATCCTTAAATTGGAAAAATTAAAAATTTAATCCAATAAATGTAAGTATTAAATTAACTTTAATAACTGAAAGAAATTGAAATATTTACCAAAAAGATTAGTGACAATGTGAAACAATACCTTTTTTCATATTGTGAAAGACATGGAACTCAGCTGGAAGGTGGCCATCCACGGAAGTCCCTAGGTTCTTGTGTGCCTAGGCACGAATTACACCAGGGACACGTGGCTAACGGTAGAAATAGAGATGGTTTATTAAGAAAGTGAAAGCATTCTGAGAATGTGGTTTGGTGATCTGGAGAAAGGTCTATGGGGTTCCTCAACCTTTATAGATGATTTGCATAGAGCTTTCCCCTTTTTGTGACTATAGTGGTTGTACTTATCTAAGACTTGGCTCTCACATGTTCTGTTTCTTGCACATAGGCCAGGTAGGGATGTGTTTTCACTATTTATTGTCAACTGCCTTCTGTATGTTAATCTTGATGTCATACTCTCTGCTCTGTACTCTCTTGCCACAATATTGCCAAGAGGGACAGATGGTGGTACTGGGAGGTGAGGAGGGATGGGCTACAACCAGGATATAAAGTGAATGAATGAGTAACTACATTTTTAAAAGGAAAATATAAATTAATAAAAATTACTTTGAAAAAATGTAGCCTTAACTAGTAAAATGAAGTTCTGTATGTTTTCTAGTTTCCTTCCTCACAAATACTCTGACAAATAGCAACTTTGAAAAGAAAGAGTTTATTTGACTCACGATTTTAGGTTATAGTCTATGATTGTGGGGAAGTCAAGGCAAGCTCAAATCATCACATTCACAGGCAAGAGTAGAAAGAAAATAGTAGGTCATTGCTTGCTTGTTGCTCACAAGTCAGGGCCAAGACTTGGGAATGGTGCTGTCCACAGTGGGTTGGGTCTTCCTATGTCAATTCATAGTCAAGACAACCCTCCACATACATGCACACAGACTAATCTGATCTTTATAATTCCTAATCAAGACTCTTTTCTGAGGTGATGCTAGGTTGACAGTTAAAATTAACCCATTAAAAAGGCTCCTCTTTATAAATGTATCAAAGTAAGTTGAGAAAAATCTAAGCATGTGGATCTATTAAAATCATATGAGCAAAACCAGGCCCATCAAACATACTAGATCAAGAAAAAAAATGAACATTGTCATTTAGATCCCATGGAGAGGTGAACATTTAACACTGCTATGGCAATGACCTCAGAGATCTGTCTTCTGACCACCAGATATATGTATGCACCAAGGACCACTAGGCAGAATACTTTCAACTATCCCAGGGCCTTCAGAACAGCCTGGCCCCACTGTTGGCAGGCATAATTTGAATCATCATCCATCTATCCACCTGCTTGACTGGTTCTGGCCCTTTGCTTTGCCTCTGCAGTCCCCATGTCTGACACCTCACTGAGTCAGTTCAATTCCACTTGAGGCTTAAATCAACTCTCACCCTGGAACTTGACTCTAGAACTGCAGTATCAAACTTCTATGTAGATACTTCCTCTGTATTTATGTTAGTCTCCTATCTCTCAGAACTCCTTCAAGTGAGCTGCAGCCTCTTTGTTTCTTTATAACCATTTTGTAACATATATATTCTGTGACGTGTGTTTACACATGTAGAGAGATTCCCTATGTAACATACAAAATGTGATTTAAGAGTTGGTGTTAGTAGTTAGTATTTCAGAATAAAGAAACCTGTGTTTTCCTCAGGTAACTGATAGTTAGGACCACGTGGCAAATTGTTGCCTACGAAACTGACCTGGTTTATAAATTTATAGCTATCAATAAATTACATATTGTGAATGATGTTATCACTTGTTTCTGACATATCACACATAAAGCCTTATATATCTCATACCAAATCTGTAAGTGCCTTAATTTAATTTTTTAGCAATATAGCATGTACACCCATCTCATGTTATTCAAGGCTACTTCTGCCCACACTGTTAAAGTTTAGTAGTTGTTCCAGACACCATACAGGTCACAAATCCTGAAATATTTACTGTTAGCCAGTCTGGCTTTGTTAAATACCCACATTTATGCATTGGAGAAGTAAACTAAAATATCATAAGCAACATTGTTGGACTAATACAAACCTGGAAAAAAGTCTAACACAAAGATAGATTAGTTATACAACCATATGTCTAGCATACACACACACATATATACACACACACACACACATACACATACATGCAACACACATATATTACATACACACACACACACCACACACTGAAAATACTCACCTCTTTCTACATCATGATGGAGAAGAAACATAGATTTACAGTTGGCTCCAGGTATGGAAAGTTTAACATCATGTCAATTACTCAGTACTTAGTGGTCATCCCCTGAAATTATATATATATCACTAAGCTGCCTATACCTGTAATCACAGTTTACCTGGAACCCCCAGTGGTCACAACTATCATAGCCAAGGAAAAAGGAAAAGTTTCCAATCAGGCAACACACAACAAATACTCTACCAAGAACCAGCGAGGGCAATAGAAGCCAAGGAAGAAAACATTCAACAAAGACAAGACCAGATGACAATAATCTTCCCAAATAACTATCTTCTAAAACCCAGATGCCTAGATGCTAATGTAAATACACAATAAGTCACATCCAGGACAACACTTATCCACTGGAGCCCAGCATCCCTACCACAGCAGATTCTGAAACTGGAAGTACAGCTGAAGAACAAGAAAAGATCTTTAAAAAGTCTTTAAGGATATGGTAGAGATACATAAAGAAGAAGCCAGCCCAGACTACTCTATATAGCAAATTTTTCAATTATAATATAATGCAGTCAATAAGACATTCTATGATAAAGCTAAACTTAAGCAATATCTATCTACAAATTGAGCCCTACAGAAAGTGCTGGTAAGAAAACTCGAACCTGAAGATGTTAGCTACACCCAAAGAAACACGAGGAATAAATAAACCCAGAGCAGCAAATCAAAACAGGGGAAACACATATTCCACAAACCAACAAAATGGCAGGAACAACAAACACTGCTGATTGTTATCTCTCAATATCAGCCATCTCAATTTGCCAATTAAGAAAAGACACAGACAGCAAGTATGGATGTGGAGACAGGACCCATCCTTTTGTTGAATTCAAGAAACATGGCTTGATATCAAAGATAAACATCACCTCAGGGTAAAGGATGGACAGAGGAATTCCAAGCAAATGGACCTAAGAAGGAACCTGACATGGACATTTTAATATCTGATAAAATAGACCTCAAACAAAAACTAATCAGAAGAGATAAGGAAGGATACAATGTACTCATCAAAGGAAAAATTCACCAAGCGGTGATTCTACTTTTTAAAGTCTATACACCAAGCACAAGGACAGCAAGTTCATGAAAGAAAGAAATACTACTACAGCTTAAATCACATATTGACCTTGATACCCCGATAGTGAAAAACCTCAGTATCATATTTTTCCCAAAAGAGAGATCATACACACACACACACACACACACAGAGAGAGAGAGAGAGAGAGAGAGAGAGAGAGAGAGAGAGAGAGAGAGAGAGAGAGAGAGACAGAGAGACAGAAAGAGAGAGAGAGAGAACCTTTTACTCAGCACCACATGAAACCATCTCCAAAACTGACCACATATTTTGAGCACAAAAAACATCTCAACACATATAAAGAAATTGAAATAACACCCTACATCCTATCAGATTAAAGGATTAAATGGGTTAAAGCTGTATAAAAACAGCAAAAACAAAAGAAAGCTTACTCATAGAAATTGAACAACTCATGAATCAAGGGACATATTAAGAAATTAAAGGCTTTCTAGAATTGAATCAAAATGAATATAGTCAAAATGAAGACACAACACACCCAGACTTATGGGACACAATGAAAGCAGTGCTAAGAGGCAAGTTCATTGCATTAAATGTCTACATAAAAAACTGGAGAGGTCTTATTCTAGCAGCTTAACAACCCACCTGAAAACCCTAGGACAAAAAGAAAAAATCACACCCAAAGGAGAAGATTGCAAAAAATAATTAATCTCAAAGCTTAAATCAATAAAATGGATACAAAGAGAAATGCAAAGAATCAAAGAAACAAAATAGGTTCCTTGAGAAAAATCAACAAGACAGACAAACCCTTATTCAAATTAACAAAACCAGAAATAAAAAGGGGGACAGAAGAAACTCAGAGAATAATAAGGACTTATTCTAAAAAGTTGTACTCCACAAAATGGGAAAACCTAAAAAAAAAAAAAAAAAGAAGAAGAAGAAGAAGAAGAATCATTGTCTTGATACATACTATTGACAAAGTTAAATCATGATTAAATAAACAATTTAATTTTTTTATTTAAGTAATTTATTCAGATTACATCTCAATTGTTATCCCCTCACTTGTATCTTCCCAATACCCCTCCCTCCCTCTTTCACCCTATTCCCCTCCCCTAGGTATGTGACAGAAGGGGACCTCCTCTCCCACCATATGATCAGAGCCTATCAAGTCTCATCCTGGTAGCCTGTTTACTCTTCCTCTGAGTGCCACCAGGCCTCCCCACCAAGGGGAAGTGGCCAAATAGGGGGCAGCAGAGTTCATGTCAGAGTCAGTCCCTCCTCTCCACACAACTGTGGAGAATGTGCTGTCCATTGCCTAGATCTGGTTGGAGGTTGCCCATGCATAGTCCCTTTGGGCTAGTGTCCAATTATAAAGAAGCAATTTAAACAGACCAATAACCCCTAGTGAAATAGAAGCAGTCATTAAAAGGATCCCAACCAAAACAAGCCCAGAGACAGTGGTTTTTGCACAGAATTCTAGCAGATTTTCAAAGAATATAATGCTAATACTTCTCAAATTATTTCACAGAATATAAAAAGGAGAGCCTCCCAATTCATTTTATGAGACCACAGCTACCTTGATACCCAAACCACACAAAGACCCCCAAAATTACAGACCAATGTAATTTGATATATTGTAATATGAACATAAATGAAAAACATTTAATAAAATACTTGCAAACTGAATGCAAGAACACATGAAAAAGATGATCCACCATGATCAAGAAGGGTTCATCTCAGAGACACAGGGATATTTCAATATACACAAATGCATAAATGTAATCCACCACTTAAACAAACTGAAAGAGAGATTCAATACTTCAACAAAATTCTTCACAGATCTTGAAAGAACAATTCTCAACTTCACTTGGAAATACACGTACCACACACACAAATAACAAAGGTAAAACAATCATAAATAATAAAAACACTTCCAGAGGTATCACTATCCCAGATTTCAAGTTGCACTACTGAGCTATAGCTATAGCAACAACATGCTACCGGCACACGAAAACAGAAACATTGATCCATGCACTCAAATTGAACAATGAGACATAAATCCACACACCTATGAATAGCTGATTTTTTCTTGAAGAAAAAAAAAAAAAAGCCAAAAATACACACTAGAAAAAGAGACAGCACCTTCAACAAATAGTGCCGTTGGAACTCGGCAGCTACATGTAGGAGAATGCAAATATATCCAATACTTATCACCCTGAATAAAACTCAAATACATATGGATCAAAGACCTCAACATAAAACCAGAGATACTCTCCTGCCAGGCCCTCCACGTGACTCCCTCTCTCTCTCTCTACTTCTCTCTCTCTCTCTCTCTCTCTCTCTCTCTCTCTCTCTCTCTCTCTCTCTCTCTCTCTCTCTCTCACACACACACACACACACACACACACACACACATACCCTAATACATTATAGTTTCCAGTTTTTATGGGATTCCTGAGTGTGCAAATGAATGAGCTTCTGTCTCTTGTGCCTTCTTTTGGGCGCTTTTCTTTTTGTTTGTATGTTTTGACCAATTCTGGTGTGGCAGGTTTTGTTTCATGATATTATTGTACTGTATTGTATGTTACATTAATTATTATATGACTGTCCCTTAGAAGCCTATTTGTTTTCTAATGAGAGGCAAAAAGGTAGTGGATCTGGATGGGAGAGGAGATTGAAAGGAATTGGGAAAGACGGAGGGAGGATGTATTATATATGTGAAATTATATATATATATATATATATATATATATATATATATATATATATATATATATCCATAATCAGGATATATTATATAAGAAAAAGATATATTTCAGTAAAACAAAAAGAATGATTTTACTAGTTTTATTTCTCAAGAATTCACAAGAGATGAAAACACAAGATTTACACTGGTTCATACCAGAGTAAATACCTGCCCAGAGGGGCTGGAGAGAGAGCTCAACAGTTAAGAGCGCCGGCTGCTTTTCCAAAGAACCCGGATTCAAATCCCAGCAATCATATGGCAGCTCACACCTGTCACAATTCCAATTCTAGAGGATCTGACACCCTCACACACATACATGCAGGCAAAATGCCAACGCATATGAAATGAAGACAAATACAAATTAAAAACAAAAACAAAACAAAACCCTGCCCTGAGATGGGAAAGTGGACACAAAATCCCATCCCTAACCAAGAAGCTATTTGTAATTGACACTGCTGGGAAAGAGAAAATCAGTTTTCATCAATGGAGTGTCACAGTGTACAGCAACACCCCACGCTCAGGTTCAGGCTAATTACGTCATCAAAAACAACAGTAACAAAACAGGACAGTTCAACATTCATTATGAATCCTCCTAAAAAGTTTCTGAAGGCTTATGGGGAAGAATTTTAGGTCAAGTCAATGCACCCTCAGAATGTGTCCTTCCAGAGACTGGGAGCCTCCCTTCAACATGGTCTCCCCTGTCAGGCATGACTCCTCATTGGTTCCCTTGGTGCCTAAGTATGTGGTCCGCTGTCTCAGCATCAGCTCTTTTCAATCGCCATCACGAAGTGACTGTGTGCATTATGCGCCTGTCTTCCACTGTTCCCTGGACTGAGGCATAGGTTGGGACAACTGTAAGGTCAGAAGGCCCTGTGGCCCCTGTGAATAAACTCTCACTGACTCTCTTACTTTTTATTCCACAGGAGGCTTTACGTAAAATAAATAACTTGACAGTTTACTGTGCAAGAGAGATGGAGGGGAGTAGACATGCGATCTTTAGTTTAGCTCTTTGGGAAAAACTAGAAACTGAAAGGGAGATTTCCATTTCTAACGGCGGTGTGCCTTGCAGCCATCACCTTCCGCTGTCTTGTTCCATTATATAGCTTGTTGGAATCTCTGTGGTTCGTTTCATGTGCCGTAATTAACTTACAGCTGGATTCGTGGCCTCCTGTCGCTCCGTGGTGCTCAGAACCCCAGAGTTTCTGTTGGACTTACTGATAAAGATCTGTTTCCATTAGTTTTCTAGCACACGGAATAGTGCAATAAGCGCTCTCGCAACCGTACTGCTCTGCCCTGCGGACTTGTTAGTTAATTCTGAGAGACGCTGAAAAATTAGCAGGCAGGGTTTACAACGTTCTCTTCCACCAGCAACCCATAAGCACTTATGTTTTTCTCCAGCCCTGCGAGCGAGCGTACTGTGAGCTACTTTGTCGATAACTCTCCAATGGGCTGCTCTGTTTTGAGCTTTAATTTTCAAATATTTGATAAGGAAGCTTGTCGAGCATCGTTTCCAGCTGTTCCGGTTTTCTGTGCTACAGGGCTGATTGTGATTCCACTCGCGTTCTTCACCTTCCTTTCTGACATCCCGCCCCCCCCCCCCCCTTCTTTAGTCTTTGTTTTTCCTTATTCAATCTTAGGGGCCCTTTGTTAAGAAAGTATGCTGTTGGTGGAGGGTGGGGAGCTGCCAGGGAGATGGTCCATCCTGCAACCCTAGCATTTTGCAAGGAGAGAGAGAGAGAGAGAGAGAGAGAGAGAGAGAGAGAGAGAGAGAGAGAGAGAGAGAGGATTTCCAGAGCTCACTAGCCGGCTGTCCCAGCCTAATCGTCTAGCAAAAGGGATCCTGTCCTGGTGTGATACAGGAAGTCACATGGCAGCCTGCCCTGGCTTCCACATGTGGAAACACACAGGATTATTTTTCATGTGGATATGGTAAATGTTTCATCGCTACTGCCTCAATTTCTGTGTAGACTTTTATCAGTGCCTACCTTTACTAATACTGTCGGCTACTTTTCAAACCACAAGATTTTATCTACTAGCACAGAAGAGTTCTATTACATTTTTATTTGTGATTTTTTTTTTTCCATTTTGAGAAGACCAAGTATCAACTTATACAGACACAATTTCCTAACTAATGCTTTTTTTTTTTTTTTTAATGTGGGAAGGAAATGATACACAGCATACCTCAGTTTAGAATAAATGTTTTATGTTTCACGGATCTTTATCTGGGGAGAAGTGGTAGCAATGACTCACCACTAAAATGTAATTTCTAAGTGGGATGAACTTTAACAAGCCCAATAAAGTAATGAGCAATAAAAAGATACCAGCTTATCAGACAAATATTTCCTGAAGAACAGTGGCCTGATCTCTGAAATAATAGTCTAGAATTAACTGAAAAAGATGGAGGTCGTGGCCGCTTCTGTTTTCTTCATCTACTTAATATGGTAATAAAATCTTACCATATTTTTGAATGTCTGAGGTTTAGTTTTTTTTTTTTCAGATGCATTTACATCATAAGGGTTTTTATTTTTAAAAAAAAAGTATTGATTTTTATTTTATACATGTGAGTGTTTGCCTGTGAGAACGTATATGTACCATATGTGTGCCTGGTCCTTAAAGAGGCTAAAAGGGTGTGTTGGATCCCCTGAAACTAGAGTTGCAGGTGTTTATCGGCTGCCACATAAGTACTAGGAATGGAACCTGGGACTTCTACAAGAACAGAAGGTGCTGTTAACAATAGAGGCACCTCTCTGGCCCCAACATGTACAACTTATGTGAAGAATAAGCCTTTTATTCCAGTACCCAGTTTACAATTAGATAATGAATGAGCACTTGTGTAAGAAGCTGGTCTGACGGTCAGGGAGCCAGGGGGACTCTGTCTCCCCAGCACTGGGACTGCCAGCATGTGCCACTGCACCCAGACTTTTACCTGGGTGCTATGGATCCAAGCTCGGTTCCTGATATTTGTGTAGCAAGCATTTTATTGGCTAAGCCATCTTCCCAGTCCCATCTCATCTCTTAACATTAGAGTATAATTTTCAATTGTATAATTTCTTATTTTATTAATCATAGCCATGCTATTAGACTTTTAGTTTGTCTTGAAGTTTTACTCGATTCAAACTGTGACAAATAGAGTATTAAATAGATTTCTTAAGGTGCCAAGTTCATCTTTTAATAGCCTGTATGGATGGTAATTTTCTGTCTTGTCAACTAGTTAGAATTTACTTTCCTGACAAGAAAATGATTTATTTTTGTAATTAACTGGTGTTTCCATTTCTAGGGAAGCAAAAAAACACACTTACAAATATCTATGGGAAATCACTTTTTCTAGTGATCATCCGTCGTCGTCGTCGTCATCGTCATCATCATCCTTATTTTGCACTGACCATTACTGTTTTATCTTATTTTGACTACTGGTTTGTTGTATTTTCCATATTAACATTTTCATTAAAAAAACTTTTGTTGTAACATTGTGAAATTATGCTTTCCAACTAATATCTTGACCATAAAAAGAATTTAATACTCTTTTTCACCAAAAAAAAAAAAAAAAAGAAAAAAAAATCCAGGGTTTTTTTGTTTGTTTGTTTGTTTTAACATATTTCTGTTTGGATAACGAGTTATTTCAATTTTAAACATGTTATCTTCTTCCATCTAAGTTTCATAAAACTGACTTTTGTTAAGCAGATGTTAACTCATCTGGCACTTTGAGCAGAATTTCAACTTTATTTATTCTAATGCTATAGCCAGCCAGCCCAATACCAACTCCAGGGGCTTCAGTGCCCTCTTCTAGCCTCCACAGGTACTGCATACATGTGGTGCATATTCATGCATGGAGGTAAACATGCATACACATAAAATCCCACTTTTTTCACATTTATTTTTATTATAACTGATTATTAATATTAATGACTACTGCATTTTTCTGTTTCAGTAGCTGATAACACAATTGTCTCCGGTTCTCATTAAAAATAAAACTTACTAAGCATATGGATGGCTTGTACAATAGTTTTTGACTGTATTTCTTAAGATTGCCTATGAGATTATGAGTTGTGTCAATGTGAAAATTTCAAAAACATAGAAACATTATGCCCTAAGTCAAGTAGAACTGAACTTGTTGC